>NW_019384467.1:487946-585255 GCF_000671375.1 Centruroides sculpturatus
TTTTTACTGTTTTTTACGGATACTGGTCACAATTTTTTCGTACTTTTATAGGAATCGTAATTATAGGGGGGTTGACTGTATATTTTTTTATCATTGTATTCATTACTTTTTCTGTTAGATAAGAAAAATTTTTAATTTTTAATGTCTTATCCTAGTGTAATTTCACTGTATAAATAAATAAAAGTGTCAATTATTCTGATTGTCTTTTTTTTTTTACTTTGCATTTCCAAATAAATAAACAATATACATAATCAATAATAAATTAAATAACTGGATTAATGTGAAATTAATAGAAAGACATTGCATAAAATTTCTAAAGACAATTGGAAAGTGTGCAAAAATTTAAACAATTTTTGTAATTATTAAATGTTAAAACATATCAAACAACACCAATTTAAAACTAAAATTAAAATATAATCTGTATTCAAAATTTAATAACAAATTATTGAAATTCATTATCACCATCAAAAATTTAGAGTCCAACAAATGAAAGATATTAATACACTTTGGTAAAAGTCTTTAGCAGAAATTATCTAAATTCTTTCCAAAGAAAATTAATCCACAAACATTTTTGACACACAATAAATAACCTATTTTAGTTAATAATATACTTTTGTAAAGTCAAATTAGCCATTGCAGTTAACTTAATAAACCAAACAATGAGGAAGATGATCATTTGTCCTTGGGCATTACCTATTGTAAATACTGTAAATGTCAGTAAGCCTTTAACAGTATTTACCCCAAACTGTTACTGTTAATGGTGTGTGGTTTGTTTTATATATTTTGGCGTATAAATATGCTAAACTAGAAACTCTGGAAATATATAAAGCAGGGTTATGCAATAACTGCATCAACTCTAAGGATGCGATTAATATTTCTACAGCTTGGAAGTTTGTTTATGAAGGGAAAGACCCCACAACTCTATTTAAGGTGTCTTTTCACCATTTCATGTGTGTGTAAAAAATATTTATATATTTTTTTGTTTATGCAATGCTTGATACGCAAGCGCAGAATGAATTTTATATGCAAAGTTAGATATGTTCCAAAACATTCTAAAATTTTAAATCGTAAGCACAATGGCTCTTAGAATCTCAGAACATTTAACCTGAAGAAGACCGAAAAATACAGTCGAAAATGTTTGTTTTTCAATTAAATATTTTACTGGTCACTTAAAGGTTGTTGTGAGTCTATTAAACTTATTTATATTTTAGTAAGTCAAGGACATTAAGGCATTTTAATTAAACAATTATTTATATTTTCATTAATTTCAATTTAATAAAAAGAAACATCATAAAGTCATTGTGACTATAATGTTCTCTTTGTAAATAACAATTCTCAATTCTAAAACAAAATTCAAAATTGCAATCTGTTTAGTACAACTTATTTTTTGAACAAATTGCTTTTGCAATACAATGTTGTTATAGATTTATACTTTTATTTTCAGTTTTATTCAATTTAATTTATTAATCATTAAAATTCAGAAAGGAGATTGTAAGTACTGGAGTAAAGTTTGTAAAGTATAATTTTGACTTTTTTATATCACAAGGTATATATTTTGTTTTTATATAGTTCTTTTTTTTTTTGTCACTTATTGAGATATTCCATTCAACAAACATACCCAAAATACCTTAAAACACAGCTATGCTTTAATAACTAAAATTCTTTTGATTTCATTATTAGATAGTTCACAGCAACCATGAATTAGATATTTCATTCAACATGTAAAAGTCCAACACGTGCATTTTTTAAATTTATCATATTCCAAAAGCAGAATGTTGTAAACTGTTACAGAATAAAAAGCAGTTTTGTTATTTTTAAATCATAAAATTCAAATATCTGTGAAGTAGGTTTATTAAGACCAAAAACATTAAATTAATGAATATTTACTACATAATAAATGATTAAGTTTAGTGTTTAAAATTCAGGGTATATAGTAAAATCACTATAAGTCAAAACATTGAAATTGGCAACATTATGTCACCAATCAAAAAATACTAGTTCTATGACAACTTATCCTGAATAAGTCCATCAGCTCCATTAATTACATGTAAAAATAAATTCAATATAAAAGAATAAAATACAAACATTAATGAACCTTTAAATCCAGTAACAAAAAGAAAAAAGTACTTATTAGAATAACATTTCTAAGATAGGATCATCTTACCTTCTTATCATATCAAAATCAAACTTAAACATTTTAAAATATGAAATCATATTACATTCTTTTGATTTTGTTGGGATCTAAAGATGAGATGATTCTATCTTGAAAATGTTAACCTAATAAATATTTTTCTAGCTTCTTGAAAATATTTCAGTATTTTTTTGTATGTAATATAAACAAAACTATTAATTGCATTTTATCACAAACAATCTGTTTGTGATTATTGATTATAATGAATAAACATTCAAAGGAATCAATATCAGATAATATCAAAGTCTATTGTTATCTTGTCTATTTATTTTAATGTTATAAGATACATAAAATCCAGATAATATATTAAACTAGAAAAAAATATTAACAGCTTGATGCGATATACAGTATCTGCAGTACACTGCTTGAAAAATCTGTGAAACAAATTTAATTTATGCAATAGTTCCATTTAATAGTCAGTATATCATTAAATGATTACTTTAATATCTTACCATATTTTAAATATCAACTGTTTACTTATATAAATCTTCTCTTACGTTAATTTGTAAATTACTTTTAAAATAAAATGATTATTTAATTAATCTTATTTTAAAAAATTTTACTATGGCAAATAATGAGATCTACATAAAATATTTATTCAAATCTAAAGAAAAACTGAGGATTAATAAAATTATCAAAATAAAAATTATTACAGAATGAAAAATTTAAAACCGAATTTTCTAAAATTTGTAAAGCAATTCAAATTCTAATTAAATATAATATAAATAATTAATTTCTTCAAGAAACAAATTATAAAATATTTATTATATTTTAAAAATAATTTAAAATATCATCTTGTTATTAAATTAAATAAGTAAATTTGAATTAAAAAATATATCATGCATTGACATTTCGGAATTTGTTCTAATTCTTGATATTTGTATAGAAGTCACTTTTCGTACGACATAAAAACTTTTTAATATTAGAAATTTTTGAAATTTCAATACTTTTAAAAAGTAGTTAATTTAAAGTTTATTTATATTCTTTGAACTTTTTATTTATTTATTTAAACAGAGCAGTTTAATAAAAAAAACTTTATTAAAATATCATAATTTTACTGTTTAAAAATTTTAATATTAAATTTGTACACAAATTTAAAAAGTTATTATAAATAGAATTATTTAATAAAAAAGTAATTATTTTACATATTATACATTACATTTCATTTGGTTTCTAAAATAATATTCAGATTTTAAAATGTATATATTTTAAAATCTGTATATAGTTTTGTATTTATAATAATTTTATGCCTATCTACTAAAAAATGCTGATACTTTAAAATGTGATAATTCCGATAAACTTTTTTAATAATAATTTTTAGTGCAACATACAGCCGTGATTTCTCACATTTCAAGACCATACTTTAAAAACTATATGAAGATTAAAAAAATTTTCAATAATCTGCACAGCTTATTTTAAATTGAATATTTTTGTGATATTATCATCATCATAATGTAAAATTTTGAGTTTTAATACAAAGTATTCAAATACATAATTTAATTTATTAAATTACAACTTATTATCAAACAATAAATAATTAAAATCAACAAATATTTACTTTAAATATAAATTTAAATACATAAAAATTAGCATTTGTATATACATAGTAAAGATAATGAAGTTTTTCTCTAAATTTTTCTATTTTTTATTATTTTAAAAACTTAATATTTCAAAGAATCGTCACAAAACTTTGTGTTTACCGTATTTACTCATGTATAAGATGATCTTGCATGTAGGACGAGGTGTGACTTTAAAGATCAAAATAAAGAAAATTAGATTTATTAATACAATTCTAATTTTATTTAGTTGAATCACAAATATGCACATAAATGCACACATTGTCCTGCAAAAATTACTAGCATTTTAAACTTTAAGGAAAAATCTTGTAAAATTGACAACATAATTTGTTCACATAAAGCTGGACATCGAGAACCTTTTTTGCCAATTCTTAACAGTCAAATCCACTCTCTGTCAATTATACTTATGAGTTTCTCCGAATTCTAATTTCTGAATAATCATCCGTTTTCACGTGGAAGTGGATTAGAACTTATATTGGGTTTCCGTGTGATTTTGGAATTTCAATTTGAAATTCAATTCAAAAGCTTTGCTTTTCCTATTGCTATTCAACTTTATTCCTGACAATACACAAGAATAATTTAAACAACTCAGATAAAATACTTTTGTTTTTAAACACAAGAGTGTGAGTATCTGGTAAATATGCAAATACTTGGGCCACAAAAATTATTGCAAAAACACCAAGAATCCTTCATTTGCGTGTATAGGATAACCTAGATTTTTGAAGCTGTGAAAAATGAATAAAAACCTCGTCTTATATGCAAGTAAATACAGTATATCATTTATAACAATAATTAATGAATTTAATATTGTATTCTGCAAGTTAAACATTAATGATTGTTTAGAAATTCTATATGAATATTATTTATTATATTTTTACATTTTAAACACAGAATGCAATATATGCATTTTATTATTGCAAAGTAATAATATATAGCATCCAAAGATTTAATTTTTTTTAAATATTGGAGATTCCAGAGATTCCATAAACATAATTTTAATATTTAAAAACCAAAACTTTTTGATTAATTACACAGTAAAAATTTCTCTTGTAATATATGTTATATGTATTAATAATATATACAGAAGTTATATATATATATATATACACACACACATAATTATTATATACATGTATTTATTAAATACAAGTTTTCTACATAAAAATCATTTTTATTTATGTGTTTATAAGGTTATTTATTCATAAAGAATGACAATATAGGCTGAAATGTCTTGATTTAATATATGATCTCTTAATATATATTTGAAAAATGTAGTAAAAATTTCCGTAATTCAACGTAAGAATATCCAACACAATACGATTTAATAAATGTAATCAAATCTTACCCCATTTTGGCACACTCTTTAGTCATCTATACATCAAACTACAATGAGACGACTGCAAAGATGTGTTTATGGAATGGTCGCCATGACAGTTGTCTAAATGAAGGACGGTCCGGAAGTGGATAGTCTTGCGGCTGCGCTCGGTAGTACTATAGACCGGAAGTTTCTAGGTGTCTTTTGCGCATGTGCAATTGACATCAGGAAAAAACGCGAGCGACGTTTTTCGTTCTCATCATGTATGATTGAAAAGAAGAAATAAAATAAAAAAAATAAAGAAAGAAAAAAAAAAGATACGACGAATCGAAACTTTTAACGACAACATTTTATGATCATTGCAAAGTTAATTTCATTTGTTTAAATTTAGTCTCAACGAAGTTGATGGCAACAACAACGGCACCGACGCCTTCGCAACCACTACCAGGTAGGCCTAACACTTTTTATATTCTCTCTTATTTCTTAAAATATGTACATTTGTATACACTCGTTTATAGTATTAACTGATTTCCTCCACGTATAATGAATATTATTAAGAAGTCGAAATTAATCAATACTTGTGACTGATGAATTGCCTATTTATTTTCTATGTCACAACTTTTCTTCTTTTACAATTTCCAGCAGAAGTAAATTGATTTAGTAATTATAAATATGTGTTATGTATTTAAAAAGAATCCTGGATTTTAGTGTATTAATTGAAAAATTAAACAGTAATTAATTGTAAATTATTCATGTAAATTCATTTAGCATTTCTTAATATTTGAAAATATCAACATAATGTGTTTAATATATGTTAAAGATTTCATTCCAATTAATATATTCCATTTGAAATATATAAGAAATTTTGCATTTTGAAATTAATTTTATTCAGATTGATGATGATAAAATTTCAAGGTGGTGTTTAAAAAATGTTATTAATCATTTGTTATATTCCTATCTAAGATATTTATTTACTTGATTATACATAAAAATATAGCAGAAAAATAAAGAACTAAGAATTATCATCATAAATAATACTAATTTGTCCAAATTAATAATAGGTTTGTAATAATTGTAAAAGAATTGCTTTTCGGGCAGAAATGATGATCGGCTAATTTGTCTGTATGTATTACTGTTATTCTACAGTTGGTGAATACTAGCAAGTGTTTGAGTTTCGAGATCTTGAGTGTCCCATTAATAAAAACAGTTCGAATAACTTTGAATACCTCTAATATTATTACAAAAAACCTCACACCTTTAAAATCAAGCAATGAATTTAATAAAATAAGAATATTATATTAAATTATTCTTATTTTATTAAATTCAGTGCTGGATTTCAAAGGTGTGAGGATTTTTGTGAACTATCTGTCCAATTAGTTCAAAATTTACCTCTAATATTATACCATATGTACAGAAGTGACTCTTCAGCCAGAGTTGCCAGATAGTTATTTTCAGATTCTGCAAAATTTTCTCAAATATAGAATTTCATTGAAAAATTTTTTGTAATAATATCAGTATTACAGATACAATTTTAACACTTCAACTTTTTACTGAAATACTGTTTTGTCTTTTACTGTATTCGTGCCATTACGTAAATATTTGGTTACTAGACTATAGTTAAATTTACCGAAATATGATGAATTTGTAAAAAATGTTCTAGTAACCAAATTTTTATTGATGTGATTTTTTTTAAGAGTTATTTATTGAATTTCTACATAATGAACATTGTATTCCAGAATTTGAAAATGTTGTATAAACTGGTTGGATACAACCATCTTTCTGGCATAGTACATTTATCCTACGATAGATGGCGCGCATTTACACGAGCATTCGAGCACAGTGTGTTCAATCGATTTCAAATTGTGAAGACCATTTCCCCCTTCAAAAAATTATGCATTTGTGAACTGTTATTTACGTTATTCGTAATAATGTTTCTTTAATCACTTTATTTCAACTTTTTTTTGCTAATTACATATTCGCTCGAACTTTGTTAAAACTTTAACTGTGTACCGAACAACAACCAAAGTTGTAGAAGGAAATTCGCCTATTTTACCATTCTAGGGATCCCCTTTTCCAAATTTTAATATCATCTAATAATTTAAAAAGACAAATTACAATAAAACGGTTTATTATCCAACTATCAGAAATTTTACAACATGCCAAGGAAGAGAGGAAGGAGCAATTAAATAATTAAAATTATAAAGGATTTAAAAATATATATAAAAATGGGGAATATTGCACTTCTGACAATCGCAGCGAGTGTGTGGGCTAAATTTGGAGAATCCGTGCTTCTCGCATGGACAACTGTATGTGGCCGGCTCACGCGTCGAAAAACCTTCCGATTTATTCGTGTACGCACCAGACGGAAAAACAAAAAATATCGTGTATCCGCAAGCGCTCCAATAAATAAATAGAATTGAAACGACACTTTGAAATGTTTTCCCAATGAAAATGAATAATAATAATAAGTTTCAATAAAAATAATAAAATGTAAATTGAATTTTATCATAATGAGTTTGTTTGAATTTCCTTTCTTCTGAGATTGCAGCAATACGCGACGGGTAAGCTAGTATTTATATATTAAGTAACATTTAACTTGAAAAATTATATTTAAAACTTTTATAGAAAAGTTTTGCATATTCATGTTAAATAACCAATGAAAAAATTCTAATTGTTTTATTTTAATAAATAAATTAATTCTTAATTCTAAAAATTTGCAATAATTGTTAATATAATAAACAAAGAATTTAACAAGACAATTATAGACCTACCCAGGATACAACCATCTCATGATAATACAAACTGCAGATACAATGATCGTATATTTCTACCCCTACCATGATCCAACTTAGCTATCCCCATTGATACAACAATTTATCTATTCCAGGTGTTGTCACCTATCTAATATTTCTGTCATGTGTCTGGGTGTTTGGTTCGAGACCAAAAATTAAGAAAATTGGACAAATCATCAATAAGTAATTTATTTTTTAATGATATAGCTGATTTTATAACTGATGAACAGAAACAGTCTGATAATTTAATTAACAAGTGATTTATAATAATATTTTAGAATAGAGGTCCAGAATCATGAGGACAGCCTTAATTTACGAAAAAAAAAATTTTTTTAAACAAAACCCAATTTTAACTTAGCTGTTTTATCTTTTAAGAAATGCTTGAGCAAGTAGAAAATATTTTGTGGTACTTTAGTATTTCTGATAAGTTTTAAAATTGACAGCCATCAGGAATTGTCAAAAGCACCTGTGATATCTAGAAATATTAACAGACACATCAATCTCTTCTTTCCTTGCTGTAATGTATCACACAATTTAACAAGGGCATTCTCTGCAGAATCCTCAGGTTGTGAAACTATATTGGTCAGTGCTCAAAATCTTTCCACAAAGTGAAATGAAAAATAAAAAAGGAGGGAATTTACAGAAAATGGCAATTCATGATACAACTACTATTTGATGGAACACACTATGTATATAACCTGGGGTATACCTGTATTAATGTTTTTGAAATATGATAATATTAACCATACCTGAACATTTTAATAATAATCTCTTGGTTAATAATTTTTTACAATAAAAGCAAACAAATATAAGTAATAAATTAGCAGAATTAAGAAATTTACAAGATTGAAGGCAAAGTCAATTTGATCATACTTTTTACTTTTATATAAGGTTGTTGTTATAGTATATAATAACATTCTGATAACTATATATATTTTAACAAGCTTAATTGAAAATTTCTCTATTTAGACAAACTAATAATATATGGGATGCAATAAAAAAGTTTAAAAACATTTAATATTTTAATAATAATAAGTTAAATTAGCATTAAATAAAACATGTATTTCTAAATTTTTCCTTTGAGAATCTGAAATTTCCTCATTTTTTCCCAGTTGACTTGACAAGTCTCCATTTTGGGGAAACCCCCCAATTTGGCAGCCTGTTTTCAGTACTTCTGGTTTGACTTGCCACAAGGAACGAAACACACTAGATCTTGAACATGTTAAAATGCTTATTTTCATAAATAAAAATCTGTAGTAGATAAAAATGAGAACAATCTTTGATTAATCTGTTATGGTTAAGATAACAGTATTAAAAAAATAGGTAATAAAAATGTCAAAATAAAGTTTGAAGTTTTATTTTTTAGAGTTTAGTAAATTGTTTTTTCTTTTTACTTTTCATTTTACATTAAAAAGTTATTAATATACAGAAATGCATAAAGCAAGTAAATAATAATTTTATTTAATATTTATTAAACTAAATAAGTTAGTAAAATTAATTACAGTACCTTATATAAGTATTTTAGGTATTTGAATATTCAAGATCTGGCTAATAATCAAATTTGAGAAGAATAATATTTTTACATCTCTCTTATTTATATATTCTAGAAGAAAGTAATCATCTAGAAATTACTTGAAAGTAACTTTTTAACATTCCATATAAAAATAAACCATTATTTTCTATTGTTTTTTGTTAACATGATTATAGATTTTTGTAAACTAATGAAAAATATGTTGAGACAAACATATGTTGTCTTAAAATATTTTGAACACAAAATCAAAATTCTAATTTATTTTTTTATTATTATTTCTATTAATGCAATACAAATATTTAAATTATAATTCTATGTAAATAGACAGCATTCTATATATTATCAAAATCTATAATCATATTTAAAGTATATGATTATATTATGATGAAGTTTAAAAAATTTTCAATTAAAAATGTAATGTAAAGGTACTTGTTATATTAAAATTTATTTTAAAATATGTATTTAATATATAATCATAATTCCTGTTAAAACTTTGCATTTAATAAAGTTTTAATTTCATAATTTATGAAAATGATTAATAATATTTAATTTCATTGAATATTTATTTATTATTTTTCCATCACTAATAAGAGAGACAAAAGCTTTCACACTTTGTTTCTTGTGTGAAAGGTTAGTGTATTTAATTTTATTAAATATACTAACCTTAAAAAAATTAAATACACTATATTCAGTTCAATATATTAACAATATGTTGATTAGAAAATTTTAACATTATGGATGCTTTCTTATAAAATTTTCATCATCACGTAATATCTAAAATTTGTTGTCTATAGAAATGGTTATCTGCAGTTTATTTTAAATGCTTTTTCATTTTTATATATATAAAAAATTTTTTCAAATCAAANATGACGATCTCGATTTACTAAACTTTTTCAAAAGTACTGTATTAGGTTGTAGAATTATTTTATGATAAAGTTGATCTATAGTATTAAATTGTATAAAATATTTAATGATAAAATCATTAGGAATAAGTACAATCAATTTTTTATTAGTCTTTAACTGATTAAAACTAAAGGAAAAAATTTTCTTGTTTCATAAAAAGAAATGAAAATAATTTATTATTATGTAAGTTTTTAGCAGTTTTCATTTTTCCTATATATAACTGTAACTAATATTTTGGTATCATCATATATCAAATATAGATATAACAGAAAGAGAAGCTTGAAAGCATTAGCTTTCATTTTGGGGCATACATGGTTTGTCCCAAAATTAAGTGTACTGGTTTTTTTATTTAATGACTATGCAGCATAACACATTATTAATTGGTATTTTCATGTTGCTAAATATCTTAGCAGCATATCTAGACCTGTTTCAAGTTGATCGGTTAAGTCAAACATGCACAATCTGTGTAATATAGTGGTTTTTTTTAACACATTGTTACGTTTGAAATGAGAAAAATCTCGAACAATGTTATGCTATCAAGTTTTGTGTGAAACTCAAGAAATCTGCTACCAAAACATTTTGCAGATTTAACCAAAGCATATGGAGATGCCACCTTATCAAGAAACATGGTGTTTAGATGGCATAAAGATCCAGGGTAAAGATGATGCTTATTGTTTTTTTTTTTTTTTTTTTATAGTTGTGCCCAAAGAATTTTTACTTTCAGGACAGACAGTTAATCAAGCCTTGTACAAAAATGTCTTGGAATGACTTTGAAAATGGATCAAGCAAGTCCACAGGGACATTGCAGAAGATTGAATGCTGCACCACGATAATGCGCCTGCTCACACAGCACTATCAATTCAAGAGTTTTTGGCCAAGAAAAAATCCTCACATGTCCACAACCTCCCTATAGTCTGGATCTAGTTCCATGTGACTTCTACCTATTCACTAAGATAAAATCCAAGTTGAAAGGTTATTATTTCGGGATAGTGGAAAACATCAAAAAAGTAGAATCAACGAACTAAACACCCTTACAGAAAATGACTTCACAAGTGTTACTATGACTAGTGGAAAAAACTTTGGAACCATTGTGACCTCACAAGGATCGTACTTTGAAGGAGATCATTTGTAGTTTTGATGTAACTCTTGTATGTTTTTGAAATTAAAAATCAGACACTTATTTTTGGGACAGACCTTGTATGTATCCAGCAGATACATGGCTTTTTTTTTTTTTTTTTTTGAATTTTTCAAAAATAAATAACAGTTGAACTGTGGACTTTGTAGTATTCTGCAACTGATATGTTCTGAAGTGATTCCTACGATGATTTTCAAGTTTATGACTTATTTTTAGAGAAATTTTACAAAAACAATACCTTACTACCACCTGCAGTAAATTCTCTTATAGCGTGACACTGTACTCTTGTGATTGTTATGTGCAACAATCATGATTCAATAAAATAACAATGTAGGATATTTAATCTTTATCACAATGCTACACATTCTATTTTTTTTCTCCTGGTTTCAATGGCCAGACCAATCATTATTCATTTCAAATAAGTCATTGCAACATGATTTTCTTGCTTTAGTGTTATTGCCCTGCTATCTCACAGTCAGAGCATAATTTGAAATTTAATACTTTCAATTTAGCAACAATTAAAATTTAGGTTATAGAAAACATTCTTCTGATATTATATATAAGATTTTTTTTAAATAGTGAGGGTTTTAAGGTAATTTGCAGAATATAGTCCTGATTTTCTCCCATCTGTAAGGGCATGTTCTTATATGGATGGAAACATGGTAGTTCATATTTTAAAGCAATCTTTTAAATTAGTATTAGACTTCATTAAAACATAAAGTTTTAATTTCTAAAAATTATAATAATAATAATGGGATGAAGTCTTTTTATTGGAAAAGATGTCATTGTAAAACAAAACAATCTTTTAAAGAAATTAATTTATTGAAATGTACTGTACATGTTTTTGAAGCTGTATTAGCCTGTATCAGGTACCCTGGAGTCATTTGACCCCAGACACAGTGTTTGAACACAGTGTATAAAATAAGAATGGTTAATTTTTGCTTTATGTATTTTCCTTTGCCAGTTCAATATTTCTATGCAAATGGAAGTAGACTTGCATTGCTTTATTAGTTTAGGATCCTTCACATTTTTTATGCATTCGGTGTCATATAGACTTTAAATGCTATGTAACACAAAAGATACTATAAAGTGGATTTTATGTTGTTTGTTAGAATAAAACTAGATATAGGTATTAATTACTTGTGTGACTTACTAGTGCAATTTAGGTCTAATTATGTTTGTTTTGGTATGAGTATTAGTTTCTTACTATAGTAGAGTCCCAGAAAATAGATTCCTGATCACTTGACATTCCATAAAACTCAATGTATCATTCAAAATAAATAAAAATATATGTAATTAACTTTCACCTCTATAACTTAACACTAGAATCAAGTAAGTTATTGTTCTTCACTGGTTACACTTGATTATAGCATCTATTAACAAAGCATATAACCCTTTTTTCATGTTGCCACTGCGAAATGTCACAATGTAAATGTCACTAACTCAAAAGTAGCCACTGAAAAGCCAGTATTTTATTAAAATTTAACTATAAATAGAAATATTCAGTGTTGGTACATATTTAATGTGTATGAATTTGTACATATAAGGCCCTTATAAAAATAATTAGCATTGTATCTGTAAAATTTTTAATAACTCATCATCTCAATCCACATTAAGTCAAGTTTGCGTGACTGCTTTATTGTAAGATTTTTTATATATTATCAAAACATTATAAGACATGCATTTCTCAAGAATATCTTACTCTGGAATTAAAGCAGATAGTCAAGTTTCAGAAGGTTTGGCACAACCAGAAAAAGGGACTAAGAGATTTCAAGAGGTCAACTTATCAATATGTCTTAGAAATGAAGACATCAAGAAAACTAGTTAGTGCAATGTATGAAATAGGTGTTTGCATACAAATATAAACATTCATTAACCTGATTTTTAGATTAAATATATAATCAATAATAAATAAAATTATAATTAAATTTAATATTTATAATTCAGTTTTTAAATCTATTAAGAGATGTCACCTCTAGGGCAAATTATTTGACATTTAATTAATAAATAAGTATGTTTACAGTAATCACAGTTAAATCATCTGTGGGAGTTGTGAAAATAAATAAATAATTTCTTTATGAATTATTTCAATAGATTAAATAAAAACATTAAAATTTTGGAATTCATTTGAAAATTAACAGTTTTTTTTGTCATTTAATAACTTAAATCTGTAAACAACTTTTTATAAATTAAATGACTACTTTAATCTTTGAACAAATACAAATAGTATCAAATTCATCTAATAAACAAAGCGATAATTACAAATACATCACACTAACCTTGTAAAAACTTGTAGAACACCTGAAGAAGAACCTAGAAATGGGTCGAAAACGTTTGTGATACGTTCTAAGTAGTATAACTACAAAGCTATACAAGGTTAGTGCGACGTATTTGAAATACAAATAGTTCTATCCTCCATAAACTGGACTGTTCTACAGCATCAAACACACCATCAGATCTAAATTCTGTCCAGTAAGAAAATTTAACACATTTGTAAATGTTTCTGATCATCTTCTGAGCTCTGTGTTAAATTTTATTATTTGACAGAATTTAGGATTTATGGTGTGTTCAATATTGAACAAATATATTTACTTATTAGTTGCCATTCAATAGAAAAATCAATAGGAAAAAATTTTATGCAGCTCATGCAAAGTTTTTCAAAAAGCTTTGATGTGTCCTACCAGAAGAAAAATCTGCTCATCATCTCTATTTTAATACACACAAGGAACTTATTCCTAACTGCCTTCAATAGTCCAATTGTAGTATTTTGCATTGTTTTGTAACATTTTCTACATCTGTATTGTAATTCATAATTCCTTATATAAACAATATTAGTTTTTAATTCATATTCCTTTGTGTCCTTATTATACAGTTTATTATGTAAGATGTCTACTAGGACTTATTTTATTAACAGGACTTATTATACCAGTGATCTGGTTCTGCAAATTTAAAAGAAGTAATCAGAAAAAATAGCCTTTATTTTTCACCTGTGTGAAAAATAGGCTATTTTTTCTGATTACTTCTCTTAAATTTGCAGAACCAGATCACCAGTATAATAAGTCCTAGTAGACATCTTACATAATAAATATTAGTTTTTCATATAATTACTAAACAACTGTAAATAATATTTTGAAAATTTAGTAGAGGATAATCAATGATAAGGCAAAACAAAATCAATTTAAATTAATACATATAGCTCTCAATCATCTGCTTTTTATGTGCACAATTAGCATTTTGAGATTACTGTCTGCAGTCTACCACTTTCTGCATTTGTCTGCTTTTTCCACTAATGCTCACAATTATTAATCTTTACAGGTATTGTTTTACATTTTGTTTTAGTAATAAAATTTTTTCTTTTGATGGAGTTGGATGGTTCTTTAAAAAATATAATAGCATTTTTATCATTCATTGGATGATTTAATTACAAATGTCTTAAGAACTTGAAATCTACAAAAGTTTTGAAAGAAATTATACAAAATGATAGATTGACTGCTCAACTGACAGAAGAGTCAAGTCTGGCAAATTTGTCTGCCAACCCAATATAATGGTGACCAACAGTTCTTGTCATGATAGTGTCAATCAGGCATCAAAACTAGATTTGGCTTTGTTATTGTAAAGCCAGCATTTAACTTTATGGATATACAGTATAGTCCAAATTAATATAAATATCAGATGAAGATTAGATATAAGTCTAGATAGCATATATACCACTCACCAAACCATCACCAGTTCATGTGATGGTTTGGTGAGTGAATAAAGATCTTTACAAACATTTTCATCTGTGTGAAATAGACTTCTTCAGGTCTCGACGACATCGAGGTTTGGTGAGTGGTATATTTACATTTACCCAGTTTTTGAGATATATAGTCTAGATAGCATAATTGATAAGATATCTGATATCTACAAGAAAAGTAGAAGTTGCAGATTTGAGCCCTGCTTCAGATCAATCTTTTCTTTCAGAATTTTCTAAATAATCTTATTAAATTTCAAAATGAATTTTAATTATTAAATCTTGTATAAGATGATAGCATGATCACTAATCTTTAAACCAGTTTACTTTATTTTATTAATTAAAAGTTAGATTAATTGCAACCCAAAAATAATCCAGCAATTTAGAGTTATGTTTGGCTGTTACATTATTCTTTGTATTGTATAAGAATGTTGTTTCTATAATTTTTTTTAATAAAATTTGCTATCAATAATTTCCTAAAAATTAAATTAAAATTATTAATTATTAAGAACCAATTTCTTTAAAAAATGTTTTTATTATAAATTAATATTTGTGTACTGTTATATTAAATTTTATTCACAATTAAAAATTTATAAAAATACTTGGTAAAAAAAAATTTAAGGAATTAGTAGAAACTGCCTTTAAAATGTAATCATCCTTTGTTTATTATGATTTTTTTAAGTTGATGAGAAACTATTATATTTTTAAAAAAACTTGAAAATACAACCAGAGTAGTGAGAACCAATGCAAGTTTATATTTAATTAGTAGAGGAACAAGAATTCAAGTTTATTGATTTATATTTAATTGACTGTATTTACTTTAAATAATTGGGAAGAACTCTTTGAATGCAAACTGATATAGAAATTTAGAATTCAAAACAAGTTTATTTTCAGAGCTACAAAAAAAGTCTTGTTTAACCTAAGTTATAACCCTATTAATAAAATGCATTTGATTTCAGAAGTTTTTAAATTAAGCTAATTTTATGGCAATATATTGGCATAATTTTAAAAAATTTTAAGAGTGATCGAAGCTAATTTTATTCCAGGTGAGTACATTACTTTTTTTGTTACTTTTATTTTCCATAAGTAGTTATCTTTATTAATAAAATTATTGTATTTAATAGAATATTTATTCAAAGATAAAATTTATATGAATATAAACATCTTCTGAAACCCGATTCATTACCATTAAGCCACTCCATCTACCGTATAATATTCAAATTATTATTGCTGGAATATAGCCCGATATTATACAGCAGTTGGTGTGGCTTTATAATTTAGAAGAATTTTATAAAATTTTTACTTTCATAGAAAATATTTTTTCATTAAAAAAGAAGAAAAATATATAACAGGTAAGAAGCAACATAGCAAATATTTAATTAATAAAATTTATTTTCTGGCATTATATTTTGTTCAAAATTAGAAAATGATACTAAATTCATTTAATCAGTAAGCCACTTTGTTAGTTTCAAAATATATATCTTCAGATGACAAAAATATATTTAATTAAATATAAGTTAAAGAGCCACTTATTGCAATCACTTTGGGACTAGCCTATACTGATAACAATAACTGAGATATAACATTGTAGTGAAAATTAATGGAAATTCTAATTTTATTGAATCTAATTTAGCTTAACAATTATTAATGAGTTGGTATGTATAAATGTTAACATAGCAAAATTGAAAAACTGATTTTTTTTATCTCTTAACTTGCCTAATGCTACAGTTTGATTTTAAAAGAATTTTCATCAGTCATTCTAAAAACCTTGAAATCATTCAATAGATAGGAAAAATATTAACCAAAAATTAGTATAACAAACCTGATATATGTGAGCAGTTTTAATTTTCATTTATACAGTAGGATCTTTTTTACAATAATTAAAAAGTAACCATGATGCTAAATTCTTTTAAGATTCACATAAAGAAGTTACACAAAATTTTTATTATTCATCTATTTTCACATCAAAGGAACAACAATTTTACCTGGTAAGTCAATTTTTATCTTGAAGCTCTTCTTCATCTCAATATGCTAAAACTGTTTAAAACTTTCACTGAAAAGACTCAAGATAAAGGTTTCATATTCCAGATAACATGGTTGTTTCTGTGAGGATCTAGAGTTAGAAGGAAAGTCATTTTTGGACAAATTAACAGAGAAGAGAAAAGATTTAGATTTTAATAGAAAATAATATTTTTAAACCTCAACAAATTTTACAAAAACGGATGTCAAAAGAAACTTTTGATTTTAGAAAGGAAGTTGATTTCCTTTCCTACGGCCAATTCATGAGATGAGTCAAAAATGCGAGCTTTCGCACATGCTACTTGGCCATCAGAGAAGGCCGATATAAAAGGGACATTTTCCTGCCATTCGGGGCAGTCTGTCGAAAGAGGTATTGCCATACGAAGAAAGTCCATCATACAAGTCTGTCATACAAGTTAGCTAATTGAAAGTCATAATACAGAGTCCTCCAAACAAAGTATACGGCAATATTGTCATAAGAAAAGTTATTAAAGGAAAGTGCTATAGAAAATATAAGAAGAAGAATATCCATAAATACAGAAGATTCTCATACATGGAAATATTGAAAGAACTGAGAAGGTAATATGATAACGATTAGATTGATGTGAACTCTCTCTCGCGCACCAGGTTTAATATAAGATTAGGTTTATGTTAGTTATTTAGATTTAGATTTAAGTACGATTTGTTTCCATTCATTTGTATACATTTGATATTTTTGATTTATTAAATGTTTTGGTTTATTTTATAAATATGGCTTGGTTAATGTTAGATATTCACACTTATACTTATTCAGGTTATTTGCGTTCCTCATACTCTAAACTCCTAGATAACGCATGTTAATCCGCGTGTAATAAAACTGATTAACTGGTGTCGGGGATCCTGATAAGGAAAAGGGTGATTACGTGATCATCTAATTCTGCTTTTGTTTTACTTCAAACTGTAAGTCCTTCCGCACTCGATTTCTTTGATAGAAAAGCCATTCTTTCAGACAACCCGAGAGCTATTCAAATGGATAGCTGCCAAATAAGTGATACAAGAGTCTTAACTACTCCATATCCCTGGCTAGTCTCTCACATTTCTATGATGTGAAAATGGATGTGTATCTTCTTTATATAACTCTTAAATGACAATAGGATTTTGTTTTATGTAGATTCATTTCTTTGCAGGAAGTAAATGGTTAGGTTAATCTTTGGATGCATGTGGGTAATTATTATACATCTGGTACGTTCTAAAAGTTTTGGGACTTGGTGTATAGTTCCTTACCTTAAATAGTTAAAACACTGATGCACAACTATCTTCAAACTAATATCCTTGGGCATTGATACATTTTTTCCAGTACTTGCACAGCTTCTGGAAGCATTGCTGTAAGCCATCTTTTGCAACCATTTGCAATGTCTCCTATGATGCTGCTTTTACCACATTTTATTACTCAGATAATGTCAAAATGATCTTGGGTTGTGTGATGGATGGACTCTTGCAAACACCACATATCCAGAAGTAAAATATAGTGTTTAAATGAGTTTATCTATACATGTTTTCTGTAATTGTAAAATATACTATAATTACTCAAAACAAATCTTTGACTATCCAGTAAAAATTATTTAATTGAATGAATGTTTGTTAAAACATTCAATTCAAGATCGTTCAATTAAATAATTTTTACTGGATAGTCAAAGGTTGTTTTGAGTGATTGATATTTCTCCAGTATCTGTAAAGGTGTCTATATACTATAATTGATATTTATTTTATCACATGAAGTAAAAATGATTTCCTGAGATGTGCACTTTGATATATATGTCTGTAGTTTTTAAAACTTATTTTTCTTCACAATTCTGCTAATCTTCACTGAACTTTTCATTGATCTAAATAAACAACCATGTAATATTACTTTGGAATAGAATGTACTGTAGTACATTTAAGAAGAAATCAATTTAATATTACAATATATTTTAAATTGTAGTAATAGTTGTTCTGGGATAACTTGAATAAGTTTATCAACACCATTATTTAAGCTAATATTTATACATGAATTTATTGTTTTCAGGATAGAATCATTCTGTCTTTAGATCTCAACAAAAATAAACCAACATTGAAAATACTAAAATACAAGGTAATGCATTGTTCATAAACAGAATAAACAGCATGCTTTGAACAGTTTAAGTTACTTCAATTTGTTCTGATTTTGAATTTATCTTATTTAAACAATATTAAAAATAAATTAAAAACTTTTCAGAAACTAGAAAAATAGATCAATAGAAGAAGAAAACCTTAAAGTTTAATAAATTTCAACACAACATTTAATGTCTTGACAAATGTTTTAAGTGCAATTTTTAGATCAGCTTCAGGTCAAAAAATCACAAACATGCAGTTACAAATTTTTGAATTTGTAATATAAATTATGGAATGCTTGTACATTCTAAAATAGTGTGTCAAAACTGTATGTTTGTGATTTTCTTTTTTTTAAATCTGAAATTGGCCTATGAATAAGGCAAAAATGTTTATCAAGTTGTCTTCTTCTGTTAAACATAACAAAGCAAGTAATAAATAAATTAATTAATCACAGCACAAAATATTGCCTGCCTAGATTTTAACAAAAACAAAATGCCTATGTCTGAGATTCCAAATGACTAAACTTGTACAAATATAAGTATCTAAACCAGTGTTTCTCAATGGGGGCGATATTGCTCCCATGTAGGCGTTTTTCCATGTTGAGAGGGCGATTAGTAACAATTTATATTTTGGGGGCGAAAAACAATTTTCTGGGCGATATAGTAGAACATTATATTAATAAAAATTAGATATTTTATTCATTATATTGTACAATAATTAAACAAATAACATTATACTAGTCACTAGTCTATTCAATGCAGTACGAATTTGGCATTAGCCTTGGCCCTCGGCATCGGAATTTTGAAGTGAAGGGAGCAGTACTACATAGCGGTTTTATCGAAGGGGGCAATGATTTGTTAGAGGTTGAGAAACACTGATCTAAACTCAATATTTACATTAAAGCCAAATGTTGCCAGATTAGATCAGGCTATATTACTGCTACTATTAATACTGTAATAATTGCTAAATAATTTTACCTAGAGGTAGGCATTAGGTGCCATCTTTTGATAAATTTAATAATTATAATTAAATTAATATTTTAATAATTAATTTAGAAGGTTCTGGTCCCTAATACATACCTCTAGAACAAATTACTTAGCATTTAATTATTAATTGTTGCAGTAATATAGCCTGATCTAATCCAGCAATCTTTTGGCTTTACTAAACTCATATGCTGAATTTTCAGGAAATTGTGAGGGCACTGTACTTTCAAGCATCATGTAATTAGCACAATTCATCAAAATATAAATGTAGAATGAATAGAGAGGTTGTGGCCGAAGTTCAAACTTTAAACTTGTAGGGCAAGCAGAAGTACATGTTTGATTGTTAATTATATTATATCGTTAAGCTTATATTGTAGTGAAAATAATTCAATGAATCATACAACACCTAATGCTGAGAACTGTTTATTTAACAGGCATTAATGTTTTCAACCCAATATGATGGGCCATCTTCAGATGCCCATCATATATCTATATCCAAAAAAATGTATCCATTCATGACTTTTTTGCTCTAGTTTAAGTTTTAATCCATTGTTGTTGCAATTGTTGATTATCTGTAAAAAAACTCTTGTATTCTCCTGTTGTTGTTCCAAATAATGCACACATCATCTACAAACCTTCTGTAAAATACAATATTCATCCTGAACCCATTGATAATGTTCTTCTCCAAGTTCCTATGCAACTTGGAGAAGAACATTATAGCAACAATGATGGATTAAAACTTATACTAGAGCAAAAAAAGTCATAAACGGATACATTTTTTAGATATAGACATCCAATTGAAAGGAGATGGTATAACAACAGGTATCTACATAAAACCAACACAGCTAACTCAAACAACCCCTACAGATACAAACTGTCTGCCTTTCGTGCACTCATTAGAAGAGTATATTAATATTGCTCTAATGCACAGGACAAGATCAAAGAAATTAATAGAATCAAAGAAACAGCTTCAAACTTGGGATATAAAAAGAGTTTAATAGAAGGACTAATTAAAAGATACAAAGGAGGCAATATAATAAGAACTCAAACAAATCGGTTTAAAATCTCCAAGTTCACTTATAATTGAAACATCAAGAACATCATGAAACAAGTGTCGGACAAAAAACATTCAAGAATAGTTTTAAAAAGAGCGCCTAGCGTATACAGTATTTTAAGAAATGGTAAGGACATGATTAAAAAAGAAGAAAGAGCAGGCATATGTAGAATTCCATTTGAAAATTAGGAATTAAGAAGGACTCACAAGTTATTGGTGTCACAAGAAGGAATTTGGCTATCAGACTTAAGGACATAAATATGACATTAATAAGGGGCACTGAAACACAGTATTATCCTGTATGGTGCAAGCAGATGACTTTGTGATTAAATGGAATGAAGCGACTATCATCAAGGCTATGCATTCCCCATCATTAGCATTGCATCAATAAAAAATAGAAATTTATAAAAGTAAATTAGCGGATGGTTATATAAATGCCAGGGATGTGGATGGACTATCTTCCGCAAGGAAATTCTACCTAAAACAAAAACTAAAGCACAAAAATTCTTAGTCCACATCTGCCGTATACATTTCTGTGTATTTGTTTCATTTTATTTTATTTTATTTTTATGTCGTTATTGTATTAGTTCATTTAGTATATTTTGTTTTATTTTATTATTTATTTGTTAATTTATCTAGTATTTTGTTTTTAAATTTAAATGTAAAAGTGTTCGAACGTTCTGTCGTTTAAATGTTATGTTAAATATGTTTGAATTTCCATTGCATCTGAAGATTGCCCATCATATTGAGTTGAAAATGTTAATGTCTGTTAAATAAACAGTTCTCAGCATTAGTTGTTGGATGATTCATTAAGTATTTTAAAGAGCTGAGTTTGATATTTGGTTAGAAAAGAATTCATTTGAAATATCTATAGTGAATTTAATAAAAGAAAAAAAATACATAATTTAAAAAATAGTAATAAATTAATCTCAATACAACAATTTATTTAATCATTTAATAAATACAAAATATGAACTTTTTGAATAAATACTATAGTGTGCATTTTGTTTACATTAATTAAGCTACAAATATAAGCATAATGATAGCTTTTTAAGATCAGAAAAAAAATGAGTAACCTTTATTAATTATTTTGATAATAAGGTCCCATGATGATGATAAAATTTAAAAATATAAAAAATTGTGCAGTGTTATACATTATATGTCAGAAATGCCTATGTATGTCAAACAGATTGTTTTTATATAGGTATATTGATAAGATAGTAAACAGAGCCACTGATCAAAGCCAAATGACTGCTGTAATTCATCAGGCTATTTTTTGCTACTATTAATGATTAAATTTAGGTAATTTCTTACTAGATATAGGTGTAAGGCACCATCTCTTATTAAATTGAATAATTATAATTTAGTAAGTAGTTTAGGATATTCTGGAAGAAAATTATTGGTATGGAGCAGGACTCAAACCTGCAACTCCCACTTACCATGTGGATACGTTTCCATTTATACTGCATTGACCTCCAAACAGTTATCTGTTTCCAAACATATTTTTCAATTTATTTCAGATTGTAATAATTACTCATGCGTAATAAAATATTAAAATGTATTTAATTTTGAGTTGTGTCTACTATTTGTTTGTAGTAACAGTTTTTTCTTTTTCAGGAGTACTAAAAATAAATATATTGGAAACTGAAGAATCAGAAAAGAAAAACTTTATTCAAGTTTTAAAATCAGGTTCTTGTTTAGAATCAACAAGAAACAAATAACATTATTTTAAAATGACAATATTTTAAATGGTTCTCTCTCAATTCTATCTAAAAACATTATATATTTACATTATTATTTATGTTAATACAAATGAAGAAAATATTATCTGATGATTAAATGATTGTAGTGGTGGTAGTGATGATGATTGTAACAGTAGTAATATAAAAACGCATAATTGCATAACTTTGTAGTTTTGAATTTAATTTTAATGCAAAACTTTTTATTTTTATGGAAAAGCCTATTACTTTGCTGTTAATATGATATAAGATTTGAAAAGTATTTTAATAAGCGACTTCATAATAAGGCTAATACTGTTAAATAAGACAGATTATTATGTTTCACAATATTTTTTCAATTTATAAAAAAGTTTTCATTTATCTGAAGTGACTGATCTATTTTATTAATTACTCAGCTTTGTTTTCCAGTAAGAATAGGAAAAATAGTAAAATAAGATTGTCAGAAAAAGTGTTTAACTGTTAAATATAGGACACTTTCGTGTTCCGGCATTATTAACAGTGATTTGTTGAATTTCAGATATACTCGCTAGTACTTTCAACAGTTTACAACTGCCATCCTCAGGCAAAATCGAATACCTTTATTGTCAAGTTGACAGCTTTTAATGGACTTTTCAAATTACATAATGCACTTGGTTGGAATATAGAACAAAACATTAAAATTGAATAATTAAATATTTAAAAAAAAAAGTGCAGTAATAATGTAAACTCCCCAAAACATATAAATAGTGAGTAATGGTGTCGTGTATGGTAGTGGTAAAAAATTAGAACACAAAATTATAACTTGGATTGTTTAAATAAAGTTATCCATAGCTGTGATATTTCCAATGTCGGTGCATTACACTGCAGTGCAGTGGATATGTAAAGGTTCTCCCATATGAATATTTGTCTATGATCATTGCACTGCTTAAGCAATTTAGTGTGGTTCCAAAGTGGAAGATAATCTTGGTCTAGAACCTTTTTCGCTAATTCTGTTGCTGGTCTGTTATTTCTAATGTCCTCATGATGTTCAAGGATGAGGGACAGTATAATTCTGGTGAAAGCTACAATATAGATAATTTCCTCCCCTGATATTGTATGCTTTAATGGAATTTTATAAACCTCCAATTTTTCATTCAATGTGAGAGTGTCTCTATTGTTGCACAATGTTCTTCGTAGTGATGGTTGAAGAGTTATAGGTAATATAAAACCATGCTTTCTAAATATATGTGCTATTTTTAGTGAAATGGTAAACAGACCAGCAAGAGAATTAGTGAAAAAGGTTCTAGACCAAGATTATCTTCCACTTTGGAACCACACTAAATTGCTTAACTAGTGCAATGATCATAGACAAATATGAAAGAACCTTTACGTATCCGCTGCATTGCCATGTAATGCACCGACATTGGAATACCACAGCTAGATAACTTTATTTAAACAATCCAAGTTATAATTTTGCATTCTAATTTTTATTACTACCATGCACGGCACCATTACTCACTATTTATATGTTTTGGGGAGTTTACGTTATTACAGCACTTTTTTTTTTTTTTTTTAAATATTTAATTATTCAATTTTAATGTTTTGTTCTATATTCCAACCACGTGTATTATGTAATTTGAAAAGTCCATTAAAAGCTGTCAACTTGACAATAAAGGTATTTGATTTTGCCTGAAAACAATGGTTGTAAACTGTTGAAAGTACTAGCGAGTATATCTGAAATTAACAAATCACTGTTAATAACGCAGCAACACGGAAGTGTACTATATGTTCATCATGTTTAACTGTTTTCTGTTTTATCAGAGAACTTAAAATTGTAAATAACTTAATGTCTCTAGTACTTCTGAGCTTTTCAGCTCATTTTCAGAGGAATATTTATAAGAAAATTATTACAAATAAAATTACTTTTTTTCATGCCAAAGTTTTTTTTAATACAAGAATTGTTTTTAGCTTATCTTAGGTCATCATTAGCTTATAGATACAAATACTTGAGATATGCCAAAAATGATATTGTATAAAACTTTGACATGTGGGAAAAGCAAAAAATTAATTTTAATTCTAATAGTTTCAAACATAACATCAGGATTTATCGAATTTGAAGAAAGCATAAAAGAATGCTTTAAACTCAACAATTTTAATTTAAAGTTTTCAAATGTAAATCAAAATTTTACTTTTTAACCTTATTAATTTTAGTAAAAGAAAGTAATTGTTCTAATAACAATGTATAAGTTTTTTCAGCAGATTATTAATGTGTATGGACTCTAACAATAAATAATATTGAAGTATCCTCTCTGATTATATATATAATATTGTAGAAAAGGAAAATGAACTGACACAAAAGACAATTTTTAAACCTTTGATTGTTTTGGAATTGAAAGGCATTATGACTGATGGTATGAATGGAAAAAGTCATATATATGAGTTAGTGGTTTTGGGATGAAGGATGACCTGTTAGTCTGTTTAAGCACCATTTATTGAAAGAAAGATGTTGTCTTTTACTTCCATGACTATTATGTATATAACACAGGAAAGTATTGGAATCGTATCAAATCTGATTCTTAAGACAGAAAATGAACAATTCAGTTAAAAATAATTGTTTTACAAAATTATTAAGGAAGGGGTGTTAAGATAAATGGAAACCTTCAGGACAAAAAAGTTAATTGCATCTCACATCAAATAATGATGTAGTGTAATGTTACAATGTAACATATTTTATTGAATGGTGTTAAAACCAACATTTTATTCAAAAATTGCAAGTACTTTTGATAGTTTACAACTATCATCTTCAGTTAGACTCAAATTGAACAAGATTTTTCCTTCTTCAATTTGAGTCTAATTAAATCACACTAAACCTGCAGGACACCCTCATTTCTACAAGTGAAATTATTTACAGTTGATTTTGTAGTTTGATGCAGAAACACTTATTCAATTCAATTCAATTGGAACCAATATGAAAGTAATTCTTATAACAAGTAATCATAAACAATTGTTTCTAGACTTTTTTCCCAAGATACCATTTGAACATTAACAAATTTACACAACCTTAATATTGAATGAATACACAAAACAATTTATTTGATATATTCTAATTTTATATAACATTTTATTTCTAACTTTTTCCTAAAAAAATAACATAAAAATAATGAAAGTAATTTTTTAAATTTAATTCAATCGTTTTGAGAGGCCATGCATTTTATCACAAAAACTCATTAAATCAAAGGTTTAATTTTTGAAATACTTTACCAGATATTTTTTGAAAAATGTAAAAGGTTTTTGATATATATTAGTTTATTTTATTTAAAGTGTCTTCAGGTACTTCAGGCCAGCAAGGATAAGTGCTGCAAGTTTTAAGTTCTAGTTTGCTAAAATGTCACTAGAAATTATTCTAAATACAACCTCACCATAAACTGGAACTGTAATATTCGTAAATCACACCTAAATTCAAAATTTCCAGCAAATAAAAGTCAAAAACACATATCAAACGTTTTCGGCCACTAAATTTATCGGCCTTCCTCCGGAATTATTAACTGGAAAAACCATTCTATAAGTAGAACTTCGCTGCCTTTTAAATTTTTTTAAAAGAACGAAAACGGCTGTGACGTATCATGTATGACGTATATTATGAGTTTAGATAGCGTTTCCACGCTGACGATACAGGAATGACATCCGTGTTGATGCAGTTTCCACTCATGCTCGCCTTGTAGATCTCTACTGCTTCTACAATTTTTATTTTTTTTCCGGGGATTTCCCCCTGTTGGGACCAAGCCAAGCTAATACAGGAGGAAGGCCGATAAATTTAGTGGCCGAAAACGTTCGATATGTGTTTTTGATTTTTATTTGCTGGAAATTTTGAATTTAGGTATGATTAGAAATTATTCTTATTAATTAATGCTCATTATCCATTTCTTATATGAAAATCTATGTTTTATAAATTCTTCAGCATATTTTCTTTTTTTATGATTGTCTTTTTAGAAAATTTAGTTACTTTTAAGCATATTTTTAATGCTAGCAATGTGGGTTTTTTTCCATACAGATTTCTAATTCCATTCATTAATAATCTATTGGTCTGTATTTCTGGTTGAAACAATTAATAGCATAAATATGTTAATAGTTTTGTGATAAGAAAAGTATGATTTATGTTGTTTGAATTCATTTAACATATTTAAAACTCCTCATTATTATATACATATAGAGCAGCAATACAGGTGATATAGATTTGCAGCAATAAAATTTACACATTTACCAGATCTAGTATACAACATTTCTCAGACAGTCTTGTAGAGTTTTCACGTTATTATTGTATGTTTCTACTACTGAAAAGGAACTGTTAAATAATACAGTTTGAAATGCATATGGTATAAGTACAGTACATCTCTTTGATAATAAAAAAGGACTGTTGAAGAAAAGATCAGTGTAATTTTGTTATATTTATTGTTTTAAAGTGACTCTTATTTTGAAAATTTTTAAAAAAATTATATATATATAAATATACCTTTTTTAAAATATAATTAATGTTTTTAATGTTAGTCAGCAGTTCGATACAAAATTTATTGCAGTTAATTTATATTTTTTACTAGCAGATGTCCAACCATTCAAAAAGAACAATAAACATTAAAATGAAATTCAAATAAACTAACCCAGCAAAATGTAATTCAAATTAAAATGTAAACCACACTCTATCAAATGTTATAGAGGGTTAAGAGTGTATTATTTTAGCCTACCATTGTCATGTTTATCATAAAGTTTAAATAAATTATGATAAGAAAAAAGAAAAAGCAACAAAGCAGAATAAAAATGACAAAAATTTACTTTGAAGGAGGAGAAAAGCAAATTAATCTTATTTAATTTCATATAACAAAAATAAAAATAAATGGACAATCAGATTTTGAGGCAAACTGACTAAATATTTCCACTTGGCACTCTGGAAAACACCTGTTCATGTTTTGTACTTGTTAAGAATGCAATACTAAGATGTGATCAATAGGATGACTATCACGCCAAAATATTGTATAATAAAATAAAGACACTGAGTTCGGTGTTAAATGCATACATTTCCTTATCGCAAGCACTTTCGACGAACTTATAGTCGTCGAAAGTGCTTGCGATAAGGAAATGTATGCATTTAACACCGAACTCAGTGTCTTTATTTTATTATAAATACTAAGATGGTACAGAACAGTGCAATTTTATTGGTCATGTTGACCAGAATTTTTTTCTTTTTTTTTATTGAAAATAGTCATTGATTTTCATCTGTACAAGAAAATAATTCAAGACATCCAAATTTTTTCTAATGTTAACTCTAATGTAACATTCACAGCCAAATATTAAATGGTAATCTGCTGTGATTTTATTTGTTACTTTTTTATACAAATACAATAGACGTTTGAATAAATTAATTATGTTTTAAAAACATAAATGTATTATGCAACATAAAGTAACAATAAAATTGTATTGTTCATTTATTACACATTAATCTTAAAATATCAATGGTTTTAAAGATTTGAACATTGGTTTTTATCCTGAATATATTTATAAAATAGCAACTGCACACCGGGTTGAATAAAATAAATATGACTTACATGAACCTATAACCGATGTGTATCCAATTAATCTTTCATAGACGAACGTTTTCTTAACCCCTTCTGGGCTCTTCTTCAGGTGAAATAGCTGGATCGAACACCATAAAAACAAAATTTGAATAAATCCGAACTCTGTTGAGTTTGAATCGTTCGCTTACTTAGTCATGTGTTATGTTTGAAAGTGTTTGGAGTTAACGATCAATGTTCAAATTCAAGAGAAAGATATTATTATGATATTTAAAAACGTGCTAAAATGGCTGGAAGAGATGGAAATTTTTAGGGCATACGACACATCCACTTGTATTAATTCAAGGGACGAAATCTGACTTTCCATGGCATGGCAAACCTACTACATACAGAGTAACAACGAAATAATATTTATTAAGTGTTAAAATATAATAAAATCTACAGTGGAACATGTGAGAACAACATTAAATAAATAATTATGTATCTCACAAGCATGTTTTTAAATATCATAATAATATCTTTCTCTTGAATTTGAACATTGATCATTAACTCCGAACACTTTCAAACATAACACGTGACGGAGTAAGCGAACGATTCAAACTCAACAGAGTTCAGATTTATTCAAATTTCGTTTTTATGGTTATAGGTTCATGTAAGTCATATTTATTTTACTGAATATATTTTCCATTAATTAAGAAATTTTGGCATTTTTCTTCTGTATGACTATTTTAAGCAATGGAATTAATTCTTATAAATGGAATTATTTTGAATGCAATCAAAAAAAACTTTGATTGCATTCAAAATTTCTACAAAAATATATAATATAGATACAAAAGTGAAAATTTATTTTAAATTTTAATTAACAAAATATTTAAAATATTGTAACTTGCATATCAGCTTAAAATTGCACATTTTGGTGTTTTAATCTCTGAGATTATTTACAAATGACTTAACATAATTGAAAACTTTGTTTAATAGTCTAATGTACAATTTTGTTCAGATATTTTCTATTACACAAATTTTTTAAAGCTTGAATGATTTAATTTATAAATAATAATTTTAAAGAAAATTATTCTGTTATATTTTCTTAGTGATGAGACTTATTCTGCTTGAAATTGTAATAAGATTATATCACTTTCTTTTGCATTTAAGTTCTGAATTATTTATAATCAGAACCGTTTAAATTTTTAATAGAATGAAATGTGTAAATCAAATATAAATATATTTTTATTAAAGAGTAAATAGAAATTATAATTAAAATTTATATTTTTGAAGTAAAAATGTGTTATAATAATTATAATATTCTTAAAAATATGTCATGTTGAAAATATGAATGTTACAGTTAGTTTCACAGATCTTGATCAGGAACTGTGCATTATCTGAATGGGATACTTGAGCTAAATCAGAACTGTCTTGCAAATATAAATAAAATGATTTAGTTTTAAATAACTACAGTCAACCCTCACCTATAACACTGTATATTGGGAGTTGACTGTATATTGGCCAAGACATATCACAAGTTGGTTTTGAAGATTTGTAGAATGTTAAACTAGGTAACCTTATCCTTCAATACTAACATAGACTCATCCTTAATACTGTGTATCCCAGCACCCTGGCCAAGATTTGTGAAACATTTGCTGTAAATTATAATAATTTCTGTCAATAATTATTAATTATAATTATTAACAATATTATTTCTGTTTAGGTACTGATGCAAGTAAAGTAATAAAAAAGCGCAAAACAGGGTTTAAAGAGTAAGTAAATCAAATGACCAAATAAATTGTTTGTTGAAATAATTCTATAGATAGCTTTATAATATTACTATCATAGATAATTCACTTGTAGAAATTTAACATCAAAATATGTGTTAACATATATTGAAATAATAAAATTATTTGATTTAAATAATTACATAAAGAGTTTAAATGCTTATTAAATGTGTTTTATGATAATTTTTTTTACATTTCCTTATGAATTTATAACTCATTGCAAGGCTAAATTTAATTTTGTAAAACATTTGCTATCTAGACAAGAATAATTTTATTACAGAATAAGTTTGAAATAAACAATCTGTTATCTCTTAAAATATTTAGAAGATAAAATATTTCAAATTTATTCTAAAATTATTAATTATATACAACTGTACTGATAGTATCATTTTAGTTTAAACAATAGTAAATGCAGCTCTTACATAATTTTAATATACTAACGGGTACACAGTGATATACAGTGTAATCATGCAGCTGATATTTACAAGATATAAAAGGAATTTAATACAGACTTTGTTTCAGTGTGGATTGTCTTTTTTCTTCTTTTTACAGTTAAATAATTATAAGGACTTTTAAGAATCTGTATATGAGATCATCTATAAATTACATAATGCTATTTTTATATTTTTCAACTACCATTCCATCCTCCTGTACTGCAGCATGATGCATCACATATACCTATTTACAAACTTACATAAAACATATCTTCAGTTTAACTTCCTTAATTGTACTAAGGAATAATGCACAGCTTGGGGTTCCAAACATTACATTATTTTATTAATTACAGGTATAATGTACAGTACAAAGCAGGGATCTAAACAGTACATTTTTCAGTACAACTCTTTGGAAACAAAAATGAATTATTCTGTTATCCAAGGGTTGAGATCCTAACATTTTTTTAAATGCATCATAATGATTATCTGCATTACATAATTTATGGACAGCCCTTAAGTTTATAAACACAGACCAATTTAAAATTAATTGCATTGATTATCTATGTTCAAGACATACTTAGGATAAAAAATTTATAAAATGTAAAAATTTTAATTAAAAAATTATTTTAAAAAATTATGAAAGTNACTCATTGCAAGGCTAAATTTAATTTTGTAAAACATTTGCTATCTAGACAAGAATAATTTTATTACAGAATAAGTTTGAAATAAACAATCTGTTATCTCTTAAAATATTTAGAAGATAAAATATTTCAAATTTATTCTAAAATTATTAATTATATACAACTGTACTGATAGTATCATTTTAGTTTAAACAATAGTAAATGCAGCTCTTACATAATTTTAATATACTAACGGGTACACAGTGATATACAGTGTAATCATGCAGCTGATATTTACAAGATATAAAAGGAATTTAATACAGACTTTGTTTCAGTGTGGATTGTCTTTTTTCTTCTTTTTACAGTTAAATAATTATAAGGACTTTTAAGAATCTGTATATGAGATCATCTATAAATTACATAATGCTATTTTTATATTTTTCAACTACCATTCCATCCTCCTGTACTGCAGCATGATGCATCACATATACCTATTTACAAACTTACATAAAACATATCTTCAGTTTAACTTCCTTAATTGTACTAAGGAATAATGCACAGCTTGGGGTTCCAAACATTACATTATTTTATTAATTACAGGTATAATGTACAGTACAAAGCAGGGATCTAAACAGTACATTTTTCAGTACAACTCTTTGGAAACAAAAATGAATTATTCTGTTATCCAAGGGTTGAGATCCTAACATTTTTTTAAATGCATCATAATGATTATCTGCATTACATAATTTATGGACAGCCCTTAAGTTTATAAACACAGACCAATTTAAAATTAATTGCATTGATTATCTATGTTCAAGACATACTTAGGATAAAAAATTTATAAAATGTAAAAATTTTAATTAAAAAATTATTTTAAAAAATTATGAAAGTAAATTTCAAAAAGTAAAATAGAACTGCATCCAATGATGAAACCAAATATACTGTACTGCCATATGAATAAGAATCATTTTGTCTCAAAATCACTATAAACACAAAAGTATAGAGTAATTATGATAGTATTTAATAAATATATAACTACCCCCAAAATATGTTCAGATTACAACAAACTTTTAAATAAAAATATGCTGTAATTACTTAAAATCATCAATTAAAACTTGGAATTGAGAGAGACAATGGCAGCACTTCTGGTTTGCTGGAATATGATGTTAGACTTAAATAATTGGCAGAGTATAGATTGTGTATCACAGGTGAAACTGGTTCTGGTTGGTTGTGTGTGATATTTTTGATGCTTATTTCTTTATATAGATTAATATAAATTAAGTATAAACAAACATTGTGAAGCCCTATATACATATATATAGAAACATCATCAAACAATTATTTAGGCAATCATTTGATGATGTTTCAATATAGATTAAATTGACAAAATATTCAAATAAAGTGTGGAATTAAATGATTAAATTTTAAACTGATCAAGTTACTTAAATTCATAAGTATTGCTGGTTTAGGGTAAATTGAATCTAACTGTACATAATTTATATAAAAATAAATATTTTTTGGCTTTAAAATTTTTTATTATTTTCTTCTGTATTCAAATTCTGAAACTCTATATGTACAAAATTCTCTGGAATAACAGTGTAATTGAATTGATAATATATTTAATAATTCATAATTATCTCAATAATAATAATAATAAGAATTAATATTTAATCATTACAATTATATCAATTATTTATCATCAAATGTTAATTATAAAAATTGGATGAATATTTTATTTTGAGATCTTATTCTTTGTGCAATTGAATAAAAAGTTATTGTTATTAAAAATAAAACTTTTTTAACATTTTAATAGAAGAAAACAATTTGAGTTATTGATTTAATAATTCAGAGAATTAATTTATTTGGCAATTTGTATGTTTTCTTACATCAGTTTTAACAGCTTAATTGAGCTGTCACAATAGAAGAAATTTGTAAATTCTAACGAAAGTGTTTGAGGGATGGTCAATAAAACTTTGCAATCAAATAAATAAATATATATATATATAATAATAATAATTTAACACACATTTCTTCTTAAATAAGTGTAAGAAGGTGTCTTTTAAAAATTGCAAGAGGCTATGTCATATATATTTATATATAATATAATATTGAAAGGGGTCAATAGAAAAAATTTTTCTTAAAAGAAGTAGATATACAAAAAAAGCTTTGAAACCCTTGTTCTATATTGTCATTATTTAACTGTGAAATGAGAGTATATATATCCTGATACATGAAAGTATTGATGGCTCCCTTAAGGATAAGGAGGACAGTACACTTCATCTTTGCTACGAACATAAAACACATTCACTTTTGGACTGTCCAAAATATGTTCCACAGTTGCTTATGGGTTTTCAAAGCCTCAAATCCTGCAGTTGGGAGTGTTTTATCACTGACAAGGAAACAGCCAGAAATTCACGTCTCTAATTTGAATGAAACTTGGTGGACATGTAGCCCTAAACACATATAGCTCCTTGTCCAAGTAATCAGACTCTCTTCTCAAGCATTTCCAAAAAACAGGCCTCTGAAAATTGAGTGTTTTAGCTTATGTCTAGAAGCTCTACCTATCTAGGAATAGCAGTAGCTGAGTGGATAAGATTCTAGATGCTGGAGTTAATTGATACGGGCTTGATACTTTGCAACTTTAGTTTCTCCCCAATGTGGAACATTAAACAATGGATAGTTTTGTCATGCATTCATATTTGTTACATTTCAAATAAAACAATACCATCATATCTGAAAATAAATATGAAGAAATAAAAATTTTATTTAATGACATAAAAGAGTTAAATCTACAGAAACTTCGTTTTTGCTAAACAGACAATGTAATTTTTAATCTCATTTTATAAGCTTTAAATGTGAGGAATACAAATAGTAATAATAATGCTAATGATATGGTAAAATAATAAAATAACTGTTCCACATTTGGAAAAAAAAAAGTTGCATAGTATTAAACCCATATCAATTAGCTCCAGCATCTAGAATCTTATTTACTCAGCTACTGCCATTCCTATCAGTAGAGATTCTAGACTTAAAAGCTAAACACTCAATTTTCAGAGACCCATTTTTCAGAAATGCTTGAGAAGTGAGTTCTATTATTTGGACAAGGAACTATTTGTGTTTAGGGCTATATGCTTAAGTTTCATTTGAATCATCGACACAAACATCTGGCCATCTCCTTGTAAGATGAAATATCAACTCATTACTGAATATATTATTGTTTAGGAATATTTTGTCTTCCTTAATTAAATGCAAGATTTCTGCACTACATGAGACAAATTTGGATGAAATTTGCTACCGTGTTTCCCCGAAAATAAGACCTAGCACAGATTTTGCTGAATTGCGAAATATAAGACCTCCCCCTGAAAGTAAGACCTAGCCAAGTTTTTTTTAGTCGTAACGGTCATCGACAGATGGTTGAAAGTGGCCGTTGGCTTTTTGAAAGTACAGCCACTGATTGGTCAGCAGACAATTACGCTACACGGCATGATTTGCATAAGACTATGGCTTGGGAATCACAGATTTGCATAACGTTACGGCTGGTGATGGCTAATTGGTCGGCCTGGAATCACGCCACATGACATTTTGCATAGTGCTACGGTTTAGTAAGCACTAATTGGTCGAGTCCGATGTTGACGCTATAAAAAGGCGACAGTTCGACACACCGGATATACATCACTCTCGTCTAAGTTCGACTTGGGAATGTTTTTGTTCAGTAATAAATGTGAATTTTTCTTCCTGGAAAATATAAGACATTCCCTGAAAATAAGACCTAGCGCATTTTTCAGAGCAAAAATTAATATAAGACACCGTCTTATTTTTGGGGAAACACGGTATATACCTCAATGAATTCTGTCCTCTGATTAGAATTCTGTTTGTTTTCAAAGTTGTAAAGTCCTTTTTGTATCACTGTATATTTTGTATGTGTTAATTGTGATGTTGCATTTTCTATATACTACATGTCTGTGTAACTAAATAATAAATTATTAATTATGATGTTTATACTGAACTAAACAACTCTTTGAAATTCAAATCAACTATTTTTAATAATTAAATGGTCTGGTCTGGAAGCAAAGATTGAATTGACATCCAAGTAATATAATTGGCAATTGACAAGGCAACTTTACAGTAAGCAGAAGTTAGTTTGAGCTTTACTCCAGATTGATCTTTTCTTTTAGAATATTTTAAATTAATTCATTTTTACTTATTAAATTTAATACAAGATGTTAGCTTAACTATCTACTTTAAATCCAAATTATATATCATTATAATTAATTAGTAATGTTACAGCTCAAATAAAATTACAACAGTATTGTATGATTACTGCTACTATCTTTAGCAACAGTTTATGTATAACTGAAGTATGAAATACCAGTAGTTTAAACTAGTATTTTGCAAACAAATAATAATTAAAATTAATGTTTAAAGCATTGATTAAGATTGATTTGATTGAGAATGAGACTGATAATGCATATAATTGAAACATAACTTATTTCACCAGTTTTATAGTTGTCTTTCATACAAATACATTACTGTTCTTTTCCTATGATTTAATTTGTAAATTTCTTATCTAAATAATTGTTTAATTACAGTTATAATTGTAGTAGTTTGAGGAAAGCAATTCTCTACTGCAACAGCAAATAAGAAAAGGAATTTAAGAAAGTAATTGATTACTAAAACTGGATAACTTTTAAATTTTAATAAAGAATTATTATTATTTTATAATTATTTTACATAAATAATATAAGACAAAAGTTATAAATTAAAAACATATTTGAAAACAAGACAGTGACAAAACCTTAATGAGATGGGCCTGGTTCAAGGACATTTAGTTTTCTGGTTTAGAACTACAGTTCTTAATATTTCTGAAGGTTGTGTAGAGTTTAATTGCAGGTTTCAAGACTGCAATGTCACTCTGGTCCATTGGCTGTAAAAGAAATGTAGTGTTGGGTGGCAAATAAATCATCATAAATCTTCTAGGTTTGTTGGATGCCCAGGAGCATTATCAAAGATGAAAATTTATCAGGCAAGTTATTTGCAGGACAAAATTTTGCCATATCTGGACAAAAGTATGAAGATACCATTCAATAAAACTTGTCTGCATTATCCATGCTTTTTTTATTAAATCTTTAAACAACAGGCAAGTAAGTCTTATCAATATTACATACACATTTTATAACATGGGATGTCTCTGCAAGGTACACTAACAATGCTTTGTTTGAATGTGCCTGACACATTAACACCAGCAACAATGGTCTTTATTAGTCTTAAAATCAGGACTATATTTCTCATCACAAGCTATGTATGTACTAATATGCAACAAGCAATTACGTCACTAAAACTGGACAAGGAGTATTATGCAAATTTTTTCAGTACAGTGCTGTCTCATTTCATTAAAAAAACCAACTCAGAGATGTATCCCTTTTCATAAAATATTTTTTTGTAATTCAGCTGGGTATTTATTTTCTGCAGTAACAACAGCTCTGACTGCTTTACCAAAAATTTTTACATTGTGAATTTGTATAAAATTTTTTAATCAGAAAACCTGTACTTGCCACAGATGACTTTTCTACCAGTCTCTTCATTTATTTCATTAAACAAGAATCTTGCTTTGACAATGATTACTGCTTGAGTTACAGGAGTTCTCTATTGATTCACATCATCAATCCATATCATTAATAATTTTATCATTTTTTTCTATCACTTCTTATATCTGATGAACTTGACACATTTACTACATTAATAATTTTTGTATATGCTTTCTTATATGAATTTGTTACTATTGAAACTGCAGAAAGTACAACTTTAATATTTCACATGCCAAAGTAATACTCACTTAATTTGATGCATTGAATCACTTCCATGTTTTCTCATTAGCAATTGGTTATCTGCTTCTTTTGCTTAAGAAGAAATCAGATCAATCATCAGCTCTACAGTTAGATTGCAATATTAATTTATTGTTTAAAAACCAATGTATAGTATTAGTAAAACTTTCACTTTTCTATAAATCCTTACAATGATGAAGTTCTTGATAAACTAAAATATAACAAACTATTTTGTAATTAACCATAATGCCATAAAATATAAAACAAAAACATGGTCATCAAAAATAGTTGCTAATTTTTTCACTAAAATATTGCCAAATTTGTTAACAAATATGCTACCAACATGTTGCAATTATGCATTTGTTTTTGTCTTTGTCATGGGATTGATTTTGAAATGTTCTTTAATCTGAATCTTCATGAAATGTGGAAATGATGATAAATTATCAATTATATGCAAAATGTTTTGTTTGTTGTTACATTAGTATGGTCCTGATTTTATGCAGTTAAAGCTACCATTTTAGGCACATACATATGACACAAAAATAATCAAAGAGACACTTAATTATTCTCTAAAAATTTCAGTTATATATCCTTTATTAAACATTTATGTGATATATACATTATTTATTGTAGGAAAATCCAAACATTACAGTATAAAATGAAATATTTTGACACATTTTTTTCAGTGAAATACAATTAGTTTGGTCTAACAATACTTTTCTACTTTAAAATGCTCTCTATATCAAAATATATAATTGGAGCATGCAAAGAGATATTATTTCTCTTGGACTTAAATTAAAACTTATACTGGATATTGCTTCATCTGAAATCATGCCATTAATGCCACAAATAGTTTCCATCCGGAATTTTATCTAGCATATTTTAAAACTTCTCTTTCAAAGTGGATTTTCTTCATACAGAGTGACTTTGATTTTGTTAACTGCCAAGTTTATTACATTGATTGATTCATTGAGATGAAGCCTCTCTTTCAACTTGATAATCATGTCTTTAAGAAAACACAAATTGGCTTTTAATACAGGCAAATTCTTGCTTGATGATGATACTTTCAAGACACTTCAGAGCTAAAATGCATACATCATCTTCAGGATCAAAAGTTTGTACATTATGAATATTGTCAGCATAGTAAATGACAGCAGATAGCCATGTACACCAATATGTCAGTATAGGCTCTGGTGGAATAGGCACAATTGAAAGCATCCTTAAAAATTCCTGTCATTGTTTTGGAGCTTTTATGAAGACTTACAATTGCAGTTGGTGATCAATTTATTCGTACCAAAAAATGTCAGTTTCACAATTTCTCATTAAATGTGTGTGCTAATCAAGTTAAATTGATTTTGATATAAAACACTTTCATCATATAAGCTTCTTTGAGCATACAGCTAGTAGCATCAGACAAGAAAAGGAGCACTCTCACTCACTCATCTAGGAGCACTCAAATGTATTTCATTTGCCACAAAATTATTTTTAATTTGTTGCTGCTGTGTTTTTAAAAGCACTATCAAGCATGCCAACTATTACATTAAAACATACCATTAATAAAAAAAATGCTTCCTTTAAACTTTTCAACATATGCTCTGCATTTAGAACTATATAAGACTATTTTCCTCTAGGAATGTTCAGACTTCTGAAAACTAGTCAATTAAATCAAGGATATTTTATGAAATCAGTTCAAAAGAACATGTCACACTCAATTCAGGTTTAAAGAAAGTAACTTCTAAAAAATCTTGAAGAAAGATACTGTGCTGAACAGTGCAACAATGCAGTAATTAGTCCAGTTACAGAAGAAAATTTTTCTAAAGCAAGGAAGTGTGCTTTAATAGGCAGAATATTGAAAATATGCTTTTGCATTTGAAATATGCATTTATAATTTCCAAATTTTGGATTGTAGGACCTCTGGATTTCCATTTTTCTATTTATTTTAAGAAATATCAATCAAAACTCAAATATGCATTTGCATAAAATCTTACCCCTAGATATTAGACTTTTGTCCTTGCTTTTTTAAGTACATTTTTTTCAGCATCTAGTTATTTTATTTTTATAATGACTGATTTGAGTGTAATAGCTAATATACAATAAATATGCATTTTAATTTGTTATCTTGATAAATTTTTCCAGAAAACAAAGTATATTTTTTGTAATGTAACATTTACATTCTGAATTACTAGTAATTCCTGTGCAAATGAAAATAAACAACCTTTACTGTAATTTAAAATGTTTTACAGAACTAATGTTTTCAAATTATTTCATAACTCACTTTCAGGTTCAAATACAGTAAAACCTTGCTTTGTGGGCACCCCTGATATTCCCCTGTTAATTTATAAATTTTAATGTAAACCATATTGGTAATCTTCTCACTTAATTGGTCGCTTTGCTTAAGTGTTGGCCAAGATAGGAGTGTCAAGTGACATTTATCCTGTTTACGTGATCACCAGAACAAGTAAAGCTTGCATTCCTAAACATAAATATTGTTTAAAGCACAGCACTTTAAACAGAATTGAACATTGTTGCTATAGTTCTGGAATAGTTATGCTGAGATTTCTTCAACAAATGACATTCAAATAAAATAAATCTTTATTTACACTCAACTAATTAAATATATCTGCAGAATTTAGTAAGAAGAAAGAATTATATATTTGTTCAATAATTTTCTACTAAATCTGATTGTATTTTGTAAAAATATAACAACAGTATGTAAATCAGCAATACTTGGCCACTCACTGATATACCATCTGTAACACTCAACAAAGAAAAATAACTAATTTAGACAACACTGGCACCAATATATATAAACTAGCTTTTACTTCAGGCTTATTAATTTGGTGTAATTAATTAATATAAGCCTGAAGTAAAAGCTAGTTTATTTATACAACTATGTAATGAAAATATTGTCACACAAGTCTATCCTGTACCATTATATAACATGTAAGTTTTTTATGTTATTGTCACCCCACATTTTTGTTATGTCCTACTTACCAATGTCGTGAAACTCACCTTGTTTTTTGTAATTTTAACAGCACTGAAGAGGGGTTGGGAATACAAGCCAACCCGAAATGCATCTGAATTAAAAAAGTGTTAGAAAAACATTACAGTTTATTTAAAACTAATTGCTGGTTGATCGTCTACCAAAATTATTGTTTGTATTGCAAAGACACTACACACAGAATATTTATTAATACTTTTTTTCTGACACTTGGACATTTCTGCATATTTAGGGACTTCTGTTTAAAATTTTTTTTCTGAATTTACTTGTTAAAATCCAGTATTTCAATAAAATCTTTAATACCATTTTTTAATATGGTTTAATCTGTCCGTAATTAAACCTAATGAACAGTGTTACATAATTGAAACAGGTTCAAACAGTTGCCTGATCTGGACTTTGGACATGAGCAAGAAAAAGTAATAAATGTTCTTGTCTGCAAAAAAAAAGTCAAAAAATGATAGTGTTAAAAAATCAAATGAAAGTATTTATTACACAGAAATGACTACAACCACAAAACTATGCTAGTTAACATGGAAGTAAGTTAGTTGTTTATTAAATTACTCAAAGCCACTAAGTTATAAAAAGAAAATCTCAGAACTACAATACAACCAGTCAATCAAAAATCATATTTACAAAACTTTTCCAACAATTGGAGGAACTTAAATATAATTTAAAGTCTTCACAAAAACTGACAAAATAACTAAAAATCAAACCATTTACAAAAACTCTTAAAACTTAAACTACCTAACTATTACACCAAAAATGCCAAAAGCCTCTAATCCAAGGATGGGCAACCTGCGGCCCTTGGGCCACATGCAGCCTGCAGTAATATTTTTTGCTACCTGCATAAAATATGAACAAATATATCAATTTCCCAGCTTAAGGAAATATGCAGCAAAAATTTAAATGTTATTTTCTACAACTTATGTATGTGAATAGTTTTTCCAGAATGAATTTAGTAAAAATTAAAACAAAAAACCATCTAACAGACACATCAAAACTAATTTAAAGCTAGCAGTGACTAATATTTAACCAAATATTTCTGATATATTACATTCACATCAGTTCCAGAAGCTAAATTAAGTATATCTATGCTAATTTATAATTATATATGAATAAATAATTTTGATTTATTGACATTTTTTCCCCTCTTTTATCTTGTATGTGGCTCGTCAGTTCAAAAGTTTTGAAATGCGGCCCTTACATAGAAATAGGTTGCCCATCCCTGCTCTAATCTGTTCACTTAATATAAAGCTATCAAGGGTAAGATCTATGTCCTGAGTGTGACATCAGATTAGTGCCACTCTAACCATTTGCATACATACTTGCTAATAGTTTTAATTGTTTGCAATCTGTTTCTAAGAAGAGTCAGTGGAATCTTTCCATTCATTTATTTGCTGATTTTTAAAATCAGTAACAATGCAATTAAGTGAATACTCTTTAATTCTCTTTGAAGATCTCTTAATCCAAGATACCATTTTTGATTAGTGACAACTTTTTTCATGCCTGACAGTTATATAAATAACTTTATCTTTTTGAATTTAGAACTGTGAGTAGTAGTTTTCATTCTTTAAACAAAAGGAAATGCCCTCAAAGTAAATAATAAGTACAACTAAAACAAAATCCAGAAACAGAAAATAATGTATGTATTTGACTCTTTACAGTTTCTTACACTAGTAGCCCAGGATGCCCCCTAGTGGGTGTTCTTTACAAATTCCCATGAGGCACGGTTCCTTTGACTTTTTTGTTCCTATCAATATGCTCTACAGCTCTGTTAAAGTCCCAATTGTGTCATGCGGATCTAGATTTCTACCTATTAAACATTCTATATATACTTTAAAATAGTTTAATTTGTTTATTTACCTTCACTTGTAAACCTCAATTTTAAATGTATCCGCCATTTTTTCAACAAATTTCCCGTGAGTCAATGTGCGACGTTCACTGACTTGTGAATCACGGGATGTTGTAAACGTGCTGCGCAAGGTTACTCACAGCATATAATAAGGCAAGGCTAGGCATATAATAATTATTTATACCATTGCGTGGTATAAATAATAAATTCCTATTACAAATAAAAATAATTTGTTTTTTTTAAAATCATCGCTAGGACGTCTCTAGTGTTCATTTTTGGCATACCGTTACGCGGACAGACACGCGTTCAATGGGTTATATAGATAGATTGATTCTATCTATGGGTACTCTAATGCAGCAGTCGGCAACCTTTCTCACAATTTTGTCACAATTTTGAATCCCGCGGACCATTATCATGAATTTTTTTAAACGATACAAAATCTGTAGAATAATGATCATAAAAGTTCAATTTTACTAAATATGAAACTCACCTGTTTGTTATAACAAATTACTGCAAGCCTAAAGTTCATTGCTGCTTGTTTGAAACAAGTTTATGGATTCTTAGCACTTTTCCACGAAGGACGACAATCACACTCACAATATTGTCTATTGTTCATTATTTATTGATAACAGTCACTTTGTTTTTGGTTTTAGATTCAAATGAAAGATCCCAATGAGTGAAAAAAGCAACTAAGCATTTTGCATTTCTTTCGTAATACTTCAAGCAACCTTTGGTTGATCAATGTTCAAATTTCTCCACAGACCACCCAAATTTTCTCGCGGAAGACCAAGAGAAAACTGGTTGTCGATCATTGCTCTAATGAACCTTTTTGTAAACAGCTTGATTTCAATGTACATCTACTAAGTATTTATTTATTTTTTTGTGTACTTCATAATCTGTATTAAACTTTTAGCAGGTTTAAGTACAATATTCTCATTTACAGTTCTGTATGTCAGTTTTTCGTAATTTCATCTGTGTTACCACTCATTTATGTAGCTAGAAATTATATATCCAAAGATGGTCACATAAGTAAGATTTTATTGTATTTAAGAATGCAATGCTCATGTTGGCATTCTGTTTAAATAACACATATTACAGAATAAATTACAAGCTGTAATAAACATTATTTAAATGAGTTAGAATACCTGCACAAATTGCATTTTTAAATATTTGAACCTGAAAAAGAGTTTTAAAAAAACTCAAGAAGGTTAGTTCTGTAAAACATCTTAATACTGACTTACAGTAAAGGTTGTTTATTTTTCTTGCATAAGATATTCTAGTTAGCAATCTTACATCTTTTGTGAAATTTCATGCCAGCATATCTGGACACTAATATTGAGGCTTCAATTGTAAACTAATTTTCTTATTTTCAACTAAAATAGTATCATTGGCTGATTTATTGTTTTGGAAATGCATGCAGTAACAGGTTTAACTAGATTTCATGTGAAATTATCATTACTTGTGACATGATATATACTTTTACAGGATGATACACTAAGGTTTGCAGCCAGAATACATTATATATGTTAATTCAACTCTGCATAATCTAAACCATTTTGATTGTGTTTTGCAAAATTTTCTAGCTGAAAACAAAAAGAAAACATAATTTATTTTTTTAAACATGAGAAATTTGCAAAATTAATGTATACTATATATGTTAATATAACTATGTGTATTAAATACAGTATAAAATTTTTTAAAATATTTAAATGTTCTCTGTGTATCAACACTTTATGGTGTTTCAAAATATAATAATTAAATGTCTTTATATTTTTAATTCTTTTGTTTTATATATAATTTTATTAGAGTATATAATTTCATAAGAGTTTAAATTAGCAAGAATGCACTTTATCTTTCTATAGAATTAGTTTTTATGCAGTTGTTAGTTATTTATTCTGTAGATTCACTTCCTTTTTTTTATAATTTTTCTTTTTTTGTAATACCATTAAATAATTCTGAATTTCTTCAGTGAAGCACATATTCTTCTCTATTTTTATATTATTTGTGACTTTTGTCACTAGACATTAACATCTATCCTGATAATTCCATCATCATACTATGCTTTATATCTATTTTATATTTATAGATTTTTCTTTCTATTAGTATCTGTTTTACATTTTTACTTTCTAGGGTGTTATATATAACAGAGGGAAAGTATGGCAATCAGTCAAAATATGACCCCCCAGATCTTTACATTTTTGGAATCAGGACCTTGAAGCATCAAGAAATGCAAAAAAAATTCAGGGGTAATTTATGCATGTATGTATGTATGTATGTATGTTTGTTTGTGTGGGGAGCACAATTTTGTTCTCCCTGTTTGAAGCTTAACTCCTGTGCTTTTTGTTGAAAATTTCTGAAATTTTGCAGGGTGGTTTGTTTATTAGAGGGATTTATGCTATTAAATTTTGGTGGTTGAAGGGGTGGGGAGATAAATGGATTCTTGTGTCTCCAATAGAGTCAGACTTAATGACAATTTTACTCCTTATTAGCATTTAAATTTTTTATAAAACCTGTTCCTGCCCTCAAAATTATGCTTTTTGCCATTTTATAATAATTAAAAATATAAAAATTTTAATAATAAAATATCATAATAAATGGCATTACACACGCAGTTATAAATGTTGTGGGATAGTTGAGCAACTGGTTGCTAGATTTTTCATATAATGCACTGATAGGATTAGGTTATTATTGCTTGTATTTTATATATTTCTGATTAATATCCATATAAATATTATTTCATGGCATGCCAATAATAATTTTTTTATCAAGTGATTTTTGTCTGTTTTATCATTTTTGGAATTGAAACATTACAAAATGAAGAATAATTATGATTCATGTTATAACTATTATTAAATTCATTAATTTATGTCAACAGCAGTCTTCCTTGGATTAGCCACAGACAAGTTTCTGATGATTGTCATGTTTAAATATGATTCTTCATTCAGTCATTCTTTTATATCAGGCATATTATGCTTTGAGTTTCAGTAGAAAGAATATAACATTATACAAACAGTAAAAAAAAAAATCATAATGTGTATGGGAAGATGTGTCCAAACTTCAAACATAGTTTAAAAAGTTCTATTTTGAAAATTTTGAACTAAAGATACAAAAATACAGTGAGACTGAAAGCTGTTGACAAAGAAATGTTATGGAAAGAAATTGTTAAAAATTTACAAGTAAGAAACAATACATATAACCAAACACACCAAAATAAAGCAAAAAAAAAAAAAAAGCACAAATAAGCATAATGCAAGAATGAAAGACAACTTGGGCACACCACAGATGACATTTATTCTTCAAGTTCATTTTTTTACTGTGCACTCAGTTAAAACTTTGAAACATTGTTCAAACTCCAAAGCAAATTTTATCAAATTTAGCATTTGAAGTTAGTCATTCACAGAATGTGGTACTATATTTACCTAATAATATGAGAGAATAAAAGTTCAGTATTGTTCTATTTTTATCTGTTTTTAACTTAACCTTATTTACATAATAAATACTAAAATGATAACATTTAGTGCTATTTCATTTACATATCCTAAGTATTAATTGTATATATTGTATGTATGTATATATAATTGCAGGGTCCTAATACAATAAAAATTTGAAAAGATTGATGTTAAGAAACCATATAAAATAAAGCAAACTTGCTACATCACAAGTACTATTTGCCTTTATTAGAAGATATTTAATGTTTCAGAGTAACATAAATAAAATTTAACCATGAAAACTAACACATTTTGTGACAATGCCGAAGGGCCCCCTCTATTCTTCGGCACCATAGGACCGAAGGGTCGACATCATGTTGGCAAAGATCGCGATGACAAACTTCTGTCAGGACTGACACCACTGCGTCTTTGCGGACAGACACAGAAACCATTTCATTCTCTCGTGAGCGGTTGCGTATGTAGGTTAGATTTCGATGGGAGACAGAAGGAGAACTTTGGAAGAAATGCACTCCACAAGGTTATTCATTTAACAAATATCCGTTTAATTATAAAGGTTATTTACAGGGTTAAAGGTGTTTACAGGATTACTTATTGTTAAACTATCAAACATCTTGAGAGAGAGTTTACATGAGGTTCACATGGCGATAAATACCTGTAGTCTGATTTGGTCCTTGTTGAAGGATTCCCGTGGAGGTCATGTTTAAGTGTTGATTAAAGTTCAGGTGTTAATCCAGGTTGGTTTCACTTCAGGCGCTAATCCAGATTTGGGTTAAGGATGGCGATGGAGTGACACACACACACACACGAAGATCCATGGCCGATGATGGGAAAAGCCCCAATTGTCATTGTCCCCTCCATTTTATACAGGATCTCTCCCTGGCGTTTTCCCATTACTTCACTCGCAGTTTTTGTATTTAAGATCAATCAACAAGTTTTGCCTGTTGAGTCAAAGTGACACATCACATGTGTCACTCCCAACAAGGGAAATAGTTTAATCGCCGATTTAATCAGTAATTTTTTTGGAAAATGAGCTGGATTTGAACAACAAAATATAATAATTTAAAATAAAGGTTTTCTGACAAATTTTTTCATTAAATTCATATCACATTTCAATAAATCGGCAATAGTACAATTAAGAAAAAAAATTTAAATAATAAAGTAGCTTAGTAATTAGTGGATATGATAACAATGAAAAATGAATCAAATAATTTATAAGATGTAATATTTACTGAATTATCTTGGAGTATATCATTTATTTCTTTCAGAAACAAGATAATGCACTTGCCCATATTGCTTACATTCATAATGTTAACAGAATCCCAAATAGGAACATATGTAGTATAATCTAAAACTCATCTTGATAGTTTAGTAAAATATTACTTGTTAGAATGTCAACATGTTTATGGAGCATAAAAGAGATAATGTAGATTAATTAATTAATAACTCCTCTGTAGTTAAGCGTGTTGTTAGTCCAACATAATTTAATATATTCATAAATTAGTTGATACATTTTTTCCTGTTATTGCCAGTATTAATTATTAAGTAACTCAGGTGAAGGACTGAAAGGATAAAATTAATTGTATTATTGTTGATTTGTTCAAATTTTTATGTTCTGATTTTTGTTTTTATTGTTCAGGAATGTTACTTGAGAAAATATTATTGTAAAAATGAAAGTATTTGTGATTTAGTGAATTTTGCTTTATTTTACATGTTATTCTTAATACTAATCTGTTCAATCTGTTTTTTTTTTTATCACATTGTACATGTGTAGGATATTTTTAATTTTTTAATTTCAAACTATAAAATGAATTGTAATGCCATCTACTGAGATATTTTAGAATTATCAGATGACTACATTATATTATCATCAATATAACAAAATTGTATTATAAGAAATTAATGAGTTTAACCTTTGTTAAGATATAAAATGTATTTTGTATTATCTATGAATTACATATCTTTTGCTTGCTTTTTCTGTAAAGTTTTTTAAAAAAGATAACTTGTTCTTTAAAATAATTTTTATCCTATAATATAAATTTGTAAAAATTAATATAGTATTGTCATTTTGAATTATGAATATGAAAGTAAATTATTTTTAATAATATTTCACAAAATATTTTTAATATAAAATTTAAACATGAATAAATTTCAAAGATTTGACAGAACTGTTGGAGATCTGCTGCTTTTTTACTTTAGATTTAATAGAATCTCATCAATTGTAAACATTGATCTTTATAATTCAAACTAGAGTTTGGCAAAGCTCAGTTATTTGGAAATATAGAGATGAGCTGAGGTCTTGACAGGCAAACTATAAGCTGAGCTGTGAATTTGAATTGAAGTTGGAAACTTAGCTAAGGTGTCTTGCTAAAGTTAATTTTTGAAATTAAATTGCATCTGAAATAATAATGGATACACAGTATGTTAGATATGTTTTCATTTGTCTGTTATTAAAAATGAGAGCATTCAAATATTCACTTGAGCATTAGGTAATTGAACTATAAACAATTTTTAGATTAAGAAAATTATTAATGACAATATTTAATTACTTTTATTTATATCATTTTAAACTACTATCATTGCTAGCAAAACATGCACTGTACAATGGAGTCCCAATAATTTGAAATTGATGGGATGGGACCAAGACTACCTCACAGTATAAAATACTCAAAATATGGACCAGAGCAAAGCTGAGCTACAGTTTTGGATCCAGCTGGAACTGAGCTGACCATGAAAATTCTGAGTTAAGCTTATTTAGTAGAATTCTTAATTCAAACCATTGAAGATTGTCAATGCTTATTAAACAATACTGTCATTGAGTTATAATTCAAAACCTTTATAATCCTTATTAATGTTTACAGTGTAACAATGTATTCTATTGCAATATTTTATCAACAAAATGATTATTTAAAAATATCAGTCTGATGGTACAGCCAACCAACAAACTGAATTTAATTCTCTCTCTGAATTCTGTAGAAAATGTTTGGAATATGATTTAAAAAATACAAAAACAAAATGATGTTTTTGTTAACACTTCAATTCTGTTTCTGAATGGAAATAATCAATTTCAAATTAGTAGTATAATCTTCCATAATTATTTTTATATTTGAAATCAATAAAATGTAGAATATCTAAAATTATTATAACGCAAATAGACTTAATAATTGCATGCAGTCATCAAGAAAATTTCTCATGTGGCTACAAGGTCAGTTTGGTGCAGTTTTCTTGTCCAATAAGGCAATTTTGTAAGTTTTTACTTACTAAACGTCATCAAAACTGTCTAGAATATTTTCCCTTTTTTGACTGAAATATATCTTTAATGAGATATTCTAAACACAAAGTAAAATGCAAGATATTACCTTGTTTTCACTTAACTGTGACTACAAGTCATTTTCTGTAACTGCGTGTTAATCTACAGAAATATCTCTCTCTCATGAGTCAAAATCATGGGCTTACAAGTAGGAGAACAAAGGCCTCCCAAATTTAGGCAAAACAGTGGAGAAAATTCAGGAAAAGCAAGAACAAAAAATAGAGAAAGCAAAAAAGGCTAAGAAATTATTAGTAAATCATCTCTGCTTCTTGTAACCAGTGTCCCATATGATCATGTTTAGAACTCCTAGTTTAGATTTGCTTCTCATATAGTTACTTTCCGATATCTTTTAAATACAGCGTGTCAAATAAGTCGCTAACAACTTTGATTGAGGATTAAAAAAAATTTGAGGATTTCTTGCATTGACATGAAACTTGGTGAGAATAATAATGAGACCAAAGGCAATTAGTAGATGAGGTTTGCGAAGTTTTTTTTCTTTGTGGGTGATCAGGATCGTAATCGATGCTCAAAACCATCAGGAATGGCTTAAACCTCAGCTTTGATAATACATTTGAGCTGTTTGAGGTTGGCAATAGGGTTCTGATAAATCCTATTTTTGAGATATTCCCAGGGGAAAAAATTTATGGGATTGAGGTCTGGGGAATAAGGTGGCTACAAAATTCCTCCTCTGCCACTCTCTGAAAACTCTTCAGCAATCCCCTTGATCCTGATGAACAGAGTGAAGACGATGTGTTACATTTTCTCTTCAGCTGCAACAAATACAACCAACAATATGCAGAGCTCTTCCAAGAATGTCTCCAAACAGGACTCAACTGGCCCCCAATCCTGCAGATATTTTTGATAACAAAAAACTATGGAAAAAAATGAAGAATTTCATACACAATACAAAAAAACTCAGGCCCACGAATTCCAGTAGCCAGCAAGATGAGTGACACGGCCACATCCCACATCTGGACCAATAATAGACTGGCTGATATCATTTAAGGTAGGCCGGCTACTCGCCCAATTTGTTCAACCCGCAATTTGACTATACTAGCATATGCAAATTAGACCCACTGGGTTTATATCTACTAGATTCTTCAAATATGGTGTACTAGCAGACCCTGCCACGCCTTGTTGTGGCTCAAAATGTATCTATTATAAATGTATAACACTTCCTCCGTGGAAGAAAATTTTTCGAAAAATTTTTTCTTAGTGTACATTCTCTTGACGTACCCTATTAAAACGCAATCAAAAATGCAAACACCTGCATCTAAAATAGTATAATAGAAGCTAAGTTTTTCACAGTAAGCCTTAATCTTGTCCCTCGAAAAATCCCTTCTTAGTGTACATTCTGTTGACGTACCCTATTAAAACGCAAAAACCCGCATCTAAAATAGTATAATAGAAGCCAAGTTTTTCACAGTAAGCCTTAATCCTGTCCCTCTCCCCCGCGGGAGGAATATCGAAAAATCCCTTCTTAGTGTACATTCTGTTGACGTACCCTATTAAAATGCAATCAAAAATGCAAAAAACCACATCTAAAATAGTATAAATAGAAGCAGAGTTCTTTACGGTAACCTTTCCCGTAAGGCTTACCGTAAAGAACTGTCCATCCCCCATGTTTAACGGAATAATATACAGCCTACGTCCATCCTGAAGTTCCATTCTAAATATTGGTAAAAAAATTTTTGAAATTGGATGAGTAGTTTTGGAGATTACCTGCTGCAAACAAACTAACATACATACATACAAACATTACCTCTTTATAATATTAGTATAGATTAGTAAGTTTTTTGATACTAGATTCTTCAATGTTATTAATGCTAAATTTTATAATGTTTTATCTCTTTGTCAACCCAATTTACAGCATACTTGTAATTGTTGAAACTTTGTATTTGTTCCCCCCTTTGCTGTACACATTCACTCACACGCACAAACTTGTCATGTTTGTTTTTATACTGTTTACTGAACATATTTTGTCTTGTCACTGTATTTTACTTGTTCAACAATTCTGATGCAGACACTCAATGATCCGACACTTCCCTTCAATCTTTCCCTATTTCCTTTCCCTCCCTACTTACTATCACTTCCTTTTCTAATTTCAATTTCAACACTTCTAATTTCTTAGAGGTAAAGTCTGTGCATATACAGACAACCTCTCTACTCTTTTAATGTAATGTAATCCCCTTGACCCGAAATGTGATTGTAAGGTGTTGAAGACATCTTCATTTCGATGAGAAGGAGCTTCATCTTGCACGAACAACGTTTCATTGATGGTATCCTCATTGTAGGGTATCCTGGGAAGGAAGTGGTTGGTCAAAATGCCCTTGTAGATACTTCACTGTTGACTGTTGTGGCCACAAAAATAGGTTTGATAACAAAATCCTTGCAAAGAGCTGCCCAAGTAGTGAGTTACTTAGGGAAAAGAGGCTTAGCAATGACAAACTCTGGCTTTTGGCTTCCCCAAAATCTGTGTTTGTTGGCATATCCTTTGAGATGAAAATGAGCCTGGTCAGAAAACATGTTTTTCAAGTTAATTCCACCATTGTCAACTCAGGCTTTCGCTAATAAAACCATTGACAATCTCCCCTCAATCACTTCTTTACTCAGTGGTTGAGCAGTCTGAATCTTGTATGGGAAGAGGCCAAGGTCTTTTTTGACAATTGCTTGAGCTGTCTCATAGCTTGTTCCTAACTTTTGGTCCAATTTTTGGACACTGATGTTTGTATCTTCATCAACTAAGGCTCTTGCTGCCTCAATATTCCTCTCTGACCTCGATGATCATTGTCTGCCTGTTCTGATCTCATCATCCTTTAAGCTGCCCATTTTCTCAAATTTTTCAATTAATTAAATTGGTAACTGCACTCTTCATTGGCTTTGGCTTGTTTTTGAAGGTTGTCGACTCCATCCGCAGTAGCACAGTGGGGTTTTCGTCACATTCATCACAAATCAATGTTTAACCAAAAAAAAAATGTATTCATCCAGTGAATGTTTGCTGATTTTTAAATTTTTATAAAAATTGGCACATCAGCATTGTTTACAAAATGATGGCTGCGAGATATCTGCACCCTTGGACGTGTGGTTAAAAAGTTATCCTTCAATCAAACTTGTTACTGATTTATTTGACACACTATAATAGAAAACTTGGCTTTTATTATTTTTTTCGGCAAGCAATAGTTAAACAGTTTATATGACAAAATGGTTTTTTTGTAAGCTTAAGTATATTTTTTAAGTAATATAACTTGAGTTTATTTTGCAGAATTTAAGTAGCTTGTTAAATAGACAGGTTATATGTAATAAGATTTTAATTTTAAAATTTGTCAAGAAATATAGATAAATCTATTTTATTTATGAAGATAACTTTGAAAGTTAACTTTATTTTTATTATAATTATGAATTAAGATATGGGTTATATATATTAATAGAAATATTTCTTTCATCAAAAATAGTAATACTTTATAATAATATTGTATGTAAGCTATAATCTTTATATTAAAATTATTATTGCCTAATTAAAAGTGATTTATTTAAATTATCTGCACCAGTAATTGAGAGAAAGGGAATTCCCATGATCTGTCTTCAATAAAATAAGGTAAAGGTGCGATCTTGCATTTTATATATCAGTATGTGAAATCTCGACATTTTTTAATTAAATGATTGCAACAGATTTCATTAATACTCATTCAGAATTATAGTTTTATCAAAGTATGGCATATATTAAAGTATAATTTCGTAGAATTTCGATTATTACTACATTAAATTTTCAGCGAGATAATTTCTTAATTGTTATGTTTTAGTCTCGTATTTTGTTACCAGATGGCAGTGCAGTACGCATAATGTATGTATGACTGCTGTAACAAAGTAATTCTGCTCGTTTTCTAAACTGTATCGATTTTAAGAGTAATTATTGCTATAAATAATTTTATTGCATCCTTGTTTCTGTGCGGGATAAAATTAAGGCTAAAATATGTTTGAAAATAATTGAATTTCCGTGGAAATTTCTAATTTGCTTGCTTTTTTTCTGTTAATTTCTCTCAAATATATTGAAAACAGATTCATATTGTTCCGAAAATAGCGTAATTAATAAGTTATTGCTATACTTGTTTTAAAAACACTTCGTGTTGTTACTCAATTTTAAGGTAATGTGTTTCTTAATTTATTTTATAATTTGAAAAGTTCGTAGATTATTTTTGATGAATGAAGTGAACGATTTTTATAATGTCAATTTTGTAACTTATCGAGAATTCTTGTTTTTTTTTAAGCAATAAAATCAATATCGTGTGTCACTATGCGAAATCGGGTCACTGATTCAACTCTACAGGCCTACAGAATTTATTCTGACAGTTTTATGGAACGTTGCCCAAATCATTATCATTACATTTTCGTTGGAAATTCTAACTTTGAAAAATTCTAAGAAAAAGAATATTATATCTAAAAACTTTCGATTTGCTTTCCTAACTTTGGTTTTTAGATAAATATTTTTAATATCCTTGCTATAGCTTTTTACTTTAGAGGGGAAAAAAGTTAAGTGAAAGCACTCCTGGGAAAATATCTGTAAACTAGAAGATAGATTTAGTCTGAAAGCCGAAGCTCGCTTAACAGGAAGACAAGCGAGGTCAACATTTCGACCAGGAACGTGTAGCATGTCGGGACATAAAGGGGTGGAGGCTGTACACGGCACTCTCGGCTGTTATGCATTTTAATGTTTGCGGCGAAATGCTCTGAACTTTATCCGCAGTAACGATACCCGAGGCAGGATGCAAGTAGTCGACTGACCGGCCAAAAATCGTGACCACAGTGGTGTGGTCGACATCACGCTACCCATCATCCTCCCTATAACCTCTAATAACAACGGGCTCCGCCCCGGGACGGGTCGGCGGAGGTCAGGTCACTAACCGAATGGTTCTCTCTAATCCAATCGTTTAAACTTTACTTTGACTCGTCTATAAACCTATTTCGCTCACTTTTCTTTCATTTATATATCGGCGTTATTTACGAGAAACATGTTCTTCGGAGTAAGAGAGAATTTTTCCCATGACCTCTTTCCCTTCTCGGAATTCTATTCTACAAAATCATGAATCTAGTTAACGTTATCTTCTCGCTCACCATTACAACTAAGATAATCTTCTCGTATCCATTTATCTTACGTATCTTCTAGAAGATAATCGAATATTCAGTTTATGAAGAGACCGTAACTGCGCATCGTCTCGTCCTTTATTCCGTAAGGAATCTAAAAATTTTAAAGCCTCGTGTATAAAATATAACTCGGTAGATTGGATCGTACGTATAGAATCGGAAATGCACTGGCAACTATCCTTCAAAGTGTTTTTGGATTAAGGAAAAATGTTTCCTTTTGAAAAGATGTTTTAAGATAGATTGAGATGCGAATACGTATCCGTGTTAAATATGTTATAAGATAGAAATCGATTAGAAACATGATTACGCAGTTCCGATAGTGGCCTTGAACATTTCTTTTTACCACCTGTCGCCTTACAACCTTGAGGCGGCTCTTGGTGTTGGTAGTAGCTTTCCAACGCTGGAGGCATTTCTGCTATTCTCACGCCGGATCGTCGGAGGAAAGGGGAATAAAAGGAATTTGGATTATAAGTTCGCCAACCGAAAACTTGCTAATCTAACTAAATACTGTTGAGGTGTTTGGGGAGATATATATATATATATATATACGGTTTCTGTTATTGTTTTGTTATCTTTTTCTATGCACTAAAGTTTGCGTTATTAATTTTAATGTAATTCAAATTTGACAAACTATAGGTAGGCTTTAAAATCCTATAAACGTTTGGTTTAAAATTTGCTTACCGAAACTTATGTTGAAACAAATAAATTCTTATAGTATTGACAATGACAATGTGATAAATTTCTGGTAACTTTATCAACCAGAAATGAATTTTATATTATTCATATTTTGAAAATGCTTTAAAAGTAAATAAATCAGAAAAATGCATTTTGAATTTATTACATCAAATGGTTTTGAAAATAGTTTAAATAAAAAAAGAAATTGAGAGTAGAAGAGATTCAGCAAAGACAAGTTAAGAGCAATGTCTAAACAGTGTTACAGATCAGGTGCGATTATTCGAAAAGTGAAATCGATAAATATGTCAAAACTAATGAATGAATTCGTGAAATTTGATACTAGTCTCTGCTGTTAACAAAGACTATAAATAATACATAGAATAATTTTAAAATATTTTAATGTGTTTAAAGACAAGTTATATATATATATATGAATTATTAATATGGAGAAGTAATTTTTCAGGATAAAATATAACTTGAAACAGTTTTGAGTGGGAAAAGAAATTAAAACAATGACCAAAATGTTATATTTTAAGCTTAACCTTTTCTTTATGAAGAACGAAAATATGAATTTTTCTATGAGACTTCCTTGTCTATCTAAACAGGAAAACAAACAGTCTGTCTTCTTAATGAAACTATTTTTTTTCCATTATTTTAGGTATTACTAATTTGAGACAAATTGAGAAAGTGAATAATTTTGTCAATAAAACTTAAATACTATTATAAAAATTTTACAAAACATATGTTTCAACAAAAAAATTAAATGAAATATTTTATTTAATAATAATTCATTATAATTCAACTATGTGTTTGTTTCCCAGATTTACGAGTGAAATGCTTTCCTGAAAAAAAAAAAAAAACTCGGCAAAGTGAATTCTGAGAAATCGAGGACAAAATTACCATTAATTTAAATAAAAGAAATGTTTGCCCTAAACTGAAAATATTGCTATTTTCTCTCAAATATATTAAGATATCGGCTATATTACACGAATTTTTCCAACGTTGACATTAGTTGTTATTATAAGGCGTTTAAAATGATACGTTTTTATAATTCATTGATTCTATCAATTATCATCTTAATACTGTACTACATCACTTACAGATTAATTTTCTAAATACGAAAACTGATTTATTTAAATGTAGTTGTTTATTTAAACTATTACTTTATGGTTATAGAAATGAAAATTATACAGTGCAATTGTTTAATACATTTTACGCATTGGAGAAGTTTTCCAGTAATCTTTCCTGATTACGGTTCCGGCCGACTTTTCTGTATGGTTGAGCGATAATGCTGAAATGTCCTTAACTTTGGTTATCATACCAAAACTATTTCCTTAACCTACGGCGTATAACAATGTAACCTCCCAACATTGTCTCCAGGTGACTGAATTGTATGAAAAGTGAAAGTATAGAAAAAATATAAATGTCTGTCTGGGGCGTGATCTGGAAATTTGAGGAAATTTAAGTGATGTTTATGATTAATTATATCGGACTTCTCATTTGTCTTGTTTAATTTATTAATAATAAATTTAAATATTAAAAACTTGTTATCCGATGCTGTTGTTTTTTTAGGCAGCTGTCTTTTCTCGTTTCATTATTATATTATGTTAAATATGAGTTGAAATTACATTAAATCTTCGATGTTTTTTTAAATTTTATTTCGTGAAACCGCATTCTAGCAAAGTAAATAATTATATTGTGAGTATATTAACTTGGGAATATTTGAGTATAAAGATTTACTAAGCAGTGAATTTTGAAATTTGAATAATTGTTAATAGTCATACAATTTAGCCCACTAAAAATAATTAACTAACCCGGTTTTGGTTTGCATTCGTTTGACAAACAATGGAACTCTAGATATACAAATGATTAATGTTAGTAATAATAATCAGTTGAGTGAGAGTCGGGTAGGTTTCTTCCACACCTAGGAAACCCGATTTGGATCCTAATAGTGTTTCGATGATTCGGTTCAGACACCTTCTCGTAAGCCCATCAGTCTTGCGGATCAGGATACACAATGGGCAAAATTGAAACTGTATACATATACTGTATAGGCTATATAACCCGTAAAATGATGTCTCTACTAACAAATACAAATTAATAGGAAAAAAGATTTTTCTCGATTTCATACGAAACATCGAAAATTATTCTTTTTTAAAATCTGATATTTTAACTATAATCCGCTTCCAAATTCATCTTGTAATAAGTTGAGTTATAATTATTAATTAACCAAACGTCTTTAGAATTTCTTTAAATTCTAAAAGCATCGGTTTGATCATACTAAATATATTTAGCTTCATATTGAGCTGAGAAAAATTAAGTTTTTATCCTAAATAGCTAACTCTAATCCTTTATTTTCTATTGAAATAATTTGCAAGCTGTTTTTGTTTGTTGAACAGTCTTGTGTTTTGAAAAATGAAAACGTAATCAACTATACACAATAAAGACATTAATTTTATTGAATTTTTATCAGAGATATTGTCGGGAAACCCCGAAAACAATTGTAAAACGAATTCATTTCTTTGAATACATTTTTTAATAAAAAAAATCCATCAAATTGTAATTTTTTTTGATAAGTTGTGTCTGTACAATATGTTTTTATGACTCCCAACTTCAGAACCGGTTTTAAGTTAGCACTTTATTCTCTTTTATCATTAATCTCGTGATGGCTTGATTAATAGTTATATTTTTGTCGTTTACGAATTTTCCAAATGGATTCTAATCCGCGATAAAAAATTTAAAACTGTTTGAGTGAAGTTTGAAAATGTAAATTGTGTGGATAAATCTGTTTTCAATAGTCATTTCCAGTAATAAAATATGTAATAATTTTCATTTAATTATACTATCGCAATAATTTTGAAATTCTGCATTCACAAATTGCATAATATTGTTTTGATATTTCTTCAGTGAGTATCTAGATCCGTATATACTTGTTATTAAAGTTGAGTCTTATTCACAAATAATGTGGCATTCTGTTCGGATGCAATCACACAAGGAATAAAGCTACTAACTGTTTAAAAAAGTAGAAAAAAAGTTCTAAAATAGTTAGTAGGTTTACTCCTTGTGTGATTGCATCCGAATAGAATGCCACATTATTTGTGAATAAGCTTCAATGTTAATTGTTTTAATAGTTGAACTTATATATACGTATATATATAAATATATATTTCCTTTGTTTTCATACATGATTTTATTAATAACTACTATCGAAGTTTCATAAACTCCAAGAGTTAAAGATACTTTTGTTTGCACTATTATTATATTCGTTTGACTAGATTATTCTTTGGCAAAAAGAAAATTGTCTGAACACATTATTTAATTCCGAAAATTTTAAACCAGTTCAAGTTATCATCTATAAAATCATCCAATGAATCGTTATTAGAGACAAAATAATACTTTTTATGACCTTTTTGACCGCGGTGGTCGCTGGATTGGAAAAGATGAAACAGCTTTATCTCTCTGAAAACGCCATAAATTATCAAAGAAAAAAGTTTACATTGTACTTCACATACATAAAGTTTATCAAGTATACAATAATCAGTGAGGGAAATTTAAATTCTAGAATATATTTAAACGGATTCATTGCAGAAAATCTATTATTCCTTAACGTTATTTGATATTACCACCTTACAAATTTAACTATCGACATTAAACTCTCCTCCAAGCATTAATGACGATGCTGTGCGATAAATGTAATTCGTCGTGCTTTAAGCGATTTTATCGGAAGTGATGAGCCGAATTATATGATTTCCAACAAGTTACAAGATTAAATATCGATTCGTTTACTTCTGATCTTGCAATCAGATGAATTACATGGTATCTTTCCGGTTAATATTTATTTTCTTGTCGAATTAGCATAAATAACTTTTTATTTGGCTAAAATTTAAGATAAGTGATCGACAAATATATTGATATTTTAACTTTTTTTGAGTAACGAGATAGTAATAAATGAAATTAACGTGATGATTCTACGCAACACTCAAATTCGTTCCTAGTTGCTTGGACGTATACAAAGAACATCGTAGTTTTATTATCACAGGCATGAATGTTCTATCACAGTTAAATTTGAATTTTAATCTCATTTTTCTAGTGTAGAGAATATCTTTTCATCATCCACAGATTGTGAGGCACGCTCTGTTGTACCTCCGCTCCTATGAAAAATGAAAATGGATGCAAATTTATTTTGTATAGCAATTTCCTTCGGGCAATTGTTAGAATGACGGTGTCTCCATCTATTGAACGTATGAACAAAAGTTTTTAGGAGGGGAAAAAATTAGTTATACCGCGTGTAATGTTTTGAGATATATATATATAGTTTATATATATATATATATATGTTTTATTCACTTTCGGTTAACTACTATTCGTCATTATATTTAGGAAGGCAGAAATAAGTCCCGTCTATTGTTTGACGATGCACGACATCTGTCTCCCACCACATTGACCCGGTTTCTGTTGCATCGTGCCTAGTTCTCCACCCCCATTCTGCCATTGTCTCCTTCTATCTACCGTGGGAACGATCTCCCACTCGCGTTGACTTGTTTTTTCTCTCGATTCTTTCGTTCGTCGGCATGGAATACTACAAACTAGTCCAAAAGCCGATGCCATTTCTGAAAATTAAATTACGGGAGCTTTACGTTGCGGTAATACGCTGTCATTTGACAGGCGCCACAGATGTAATTCGCTTTCATTAGTCAGTCTGCTTTTTCAAGACAATATCCAGGTGACAGTGAATACATCTCAATAGAGACGTTTGGCCCGAGGGTCTTTTCGTGACCCATTGCATCCGGTCCACCTGCAGCTGGGTGAAGAAGAAAAACTTATCTCGCTCCGATATCGGGAGAAATGTCCGATCTAAGAATACAATTTCCGTTTCTTCTAACACGCCATGTGTCTATGGCTCAGTGATCGTCCCTCCTGGAAAGAAAAATTTGACTTCGGTAAGATGAATGGATTCGATTTCTAGTCGGCGTTTTTAAATATCTGCGACTATAAACGCTCTGTTACTTGACTTTATTACACACTAAGTACTCGTCAAAGATCATAGTACGACGACGGAAACAATGTTAGTGCAGGTAGAGAGACCGCCTCCTGTGGGGCGTGGGTCGTCCACCAGGCTCCACCCCATTACTCCGGCATTGGGTAGCAGGCGCCACTCCAGTTAGCAGCCGGCCGTCTCCACGTTCGGTCACGGTATCTCTACTGTCCGTGTGAATGTGTATGTGTTGTGCGCGTGTGATGCGGTTGAGGAGGACGGTGTGATCGTCATGTTCACCTACGCCGGTCCACCCCATTACACCCCACCGACAACGTACATCGCCCCGCCGGTGGGGGGTGTGGGAAGTGTCGGAGACGTTGCTACGCAAGCGGCACCCACCACCCAAGTACCCTTGACTAATAGTCCACACAGTAAACGTAGGAGATTTATGTAAGTTTTGTTTCCGATTCCTCGCCTAGTCGCAGTATAAGTGGTTGTCTTATGTATATTAAGTGTCGACAGTAATTATACTTAATCGTAAATAATTTACATATTCCATTCTATCAACTTATATATAATTAATTTTACTTGTAGGATCGAATAAATACAGTTTATATTTTCATAACGGAAATTTAGCGTGTAATGAAATGGCAAGCTAATTTAAAGTTTGGCATATTTAATGTTATTTACGAAGATCTGTTATTGAAAATGCAAAAGTAATAAAATATCCCATAAAAAAATTTAAATTTCGTAGTATAAATTAAATACTAATATAATAACATTTCTGTACACACGTGAAGCATCGATAATCGTAAACAATAGCGATTATCTTGTTTTATGATGGCGATGATATCTTTAAAAAATGTTTAATACATTATACAATTACCTGAAAAATGTATCAAAATTGAACAACAGTTATCGAACTTGTGTTAATTTGATTGAGAACGATACAACGTTTAATATTAATTATTATCTTTAAAAAATATTATTTTCCAAGTTATTAAAACTGTGCGTGTTTGTATGTTAATCATTATCTGTCAAGCGATGACTAATTATCAAAAGAATATGACTGTTTTTTTACATATTAATGTTATAGAGTCTATTGATATGAATACAAAGATGGATTACTTTGTCTTAAAGGTTGGTATTAAACGAGTAAAAGAATTAAGAGAGATTGTCTACATTGTTTTAATTGAAAATTTACTTAATCAAATAAAGAAACTACGTGGTCAACGACCTTTATAAATACGTAGCTTTAAATTCTGAAATCATTTGAGTGATTCGGAAGATTATTTCAATAATGAAAGCCAATGAAATAATCAAAAGCATTGATTTGTTTTTGATTTTTAATTTATTTTTCATTATTTTGTAATTTAAAAAAAAGAACTAGCTTTATCAAATGTAAAAATTTTCGGAACAACCAACACAAAAACCGAAAACATTATCTATGAAATTTAAAAAATTAGTTTTTTTAACTCTTGATATTTTCCCTAAAGCAGTTTATGAAAGTTTTGCTTTCTGTAACTACACGTTTCTTTTTTCTCTCTTTCTTTGTAAAAAGAATGAAACTGAGAAAGTAAAAAGGGAAGGGAAAAACTTGATAAATTTATGTCATGAGAAATATTTGGAATATTTGAATGTGAAAAACAGCTTCCTCATCTCAAAGAAAATGGGACAGAGATTTTATTCACTTCATTACGTAAGTATTATAGAGGACGCAATTCGTGTTTATTATCTATCGCCGTGAAAATCGTTTCTAGCCGACTCTTACACCTATAAATGCGCTAAAATCCGTATCAGTGGCCCATAATTCGCCGACCAGAAAAGATATTTACAGGTAGGAAGAAATCTCAGTGTGAGATTGTTCTACTGGCCATTTACTGGCAGAAGGAGTGAGCAAAGACGGGGGAACCATTAGGACACAACCAACAATGGTATCACGACCCACTCCTATCACACTGCAACATTAGTTGCTTTTTTTTCTTTCCCCTCTTTCTACTGCACTCCAGTTCGGCAGTAATGGCGGAATCCGTGCTCCCCGGAGGCGGCAACATCACCTGCCCCATTACCGGTAATTATCTCCGGAGATCCTAGACTATCGATCCACCTGATAGATATATATAGCCAGGAAAAGCCACTCGAAAATGACCGGTTTTAAGAAGTAACCATCGCTCACGTCGCATCACGTTCCGATGTAAACACCTTCACTCTGGTGCCCTGAAAATCTCGGCAACTCAGACGTGCTTTATAAAGATGCCAACTGATTTTTTTCTTTACTTAGATTGATCGCCAGCAGTCCACTTCATTAATCTAGTATCATATATATATATGTGTGTGTGTATTATATATATATATATATATATACACACACACACTCATACAGTCGATTATTCAGTATTTATAGAGCTCGTCTTTGTTGTTACTATTAAATCTTCTACTCTTCGTGACCGAACGTTCCTCTCGTCCGGTTTGGTGCGTGGATGGGAATAATCTCCTGTTTCACCCCCGTTTGTCGATCACGGTTATTAGGTTAACGGGTTACTTCAGTACATAACCGTTCTGTCGGAATTATTTAATGTGTTATTTGTTGTTGGGTGCCATCCATTCTGTCGTCTGATATGTTTGGAATAATTTTACTTGACATAAGGCAATCTTCCCGCTAAAAGAAGTTTCTTGATAAAAATGTTTATTTCAACTTTTCCCACCCCCTCCCATTAATTACTTTTCCTATCGATCAAGAAAGTATATCGTGTATGTATTGTTGCGAGATAGATATAGACGAGTAACCTGCGAGAGAATATAATGCCTGCAAGGTAGATTGGAAATTGTGGATCATCCGAGACTTCCTATATTGTCTTATGATTGATGATGGCAATCTAGGGTTAAACAGACGTTCTGTCTACGATTGATAGCTTGGTCAAGTAAATAACTAGATCAGTTTCTCTAGCATTTATTTTGGTGTTTATTTTAAAGATGGTTTAAACGTTGTAACTTGTAGGTTGTTTCTTTTTTAATGTCTTTTTCTTAAACGAATTGGGAGAGTTCTACGTACTGCAGTAATTGGCATAAGAAGTTTTTCAGATCATTGTTATGCGGCATTCATATAAACTATTAATTTTTAAAATGTTTAAATTGTGTAATTTCAAATACTATATTTCGAGTGAATGCTAATGATACGAGAGCATTGTCTTGATAGTCATTATTCATTGATGTTATCTGTTTCCATTGTGCGAATGTAATGAACCAAGTCTCTTAATAGATTTATGTAATTCTTAATATAAAAATGTATAGAATTCCAGCTGAAAATCTTTTCGATTATTTTTTTTCTTTTTCTTTTCTTTTTTGCGTGTTTACATGATATTCTGTTTATGTAATAAGTTTCGTAAATGATACAGTAGTAAAGAAACGCTTAAATGAGAAAATGTTCTGCTGTGTCATGCCTAATCTTTCTAAAAATTATCGGTGTAATGCCGGGTAAAAATTCTATTTTGAATCCAATACGAAAAGCAGGTATAGTCTACTTCCTAGTAATATTGCATCATCGTTAGAGCGAAGAAAAATAGTTCATATTTTCTCCGGGGCTAAGGTCAAGTAGCTTTTTATAAATTATAATGCATTCATGTTCCTTTACCTTATACACGCGAAATTGCAGTGTGCTTTTGAATACTTTGATATTTAACTTTGGTTAAATTAATTAAACAAACGTGTAGCTTATTATTAACAATGATAGAAACGCTGTATCAAACAATAAACAAAAATTAAATTCTAAAGTGTACTTTGAGATAGCTTTAATTTTAATCTGCTTGATCTTTTAAAAATATTTTTATTTCCTTGGTAATATTACGTACAAATAATTCTAACTAATTGTTTCTACAGAATTTTATTTATAATAAAACAAATTTTAAACTATCTAATGAGACGTAAATGTTTTTTCCACTAATTTATATTTTTAGAACAGAGATTAATTTAGATCGTCTGAGCATGTTTAATCGACTGTGATCTCTTATCTCTATAAAATCTGTTTTAAATAAATTAATTAAAAAACTTTTTATAATTTAGAATAGTAAGACAAAATAAATTGATCATCACCAAAAAAAACCGGTACATTTAAATTTACTTTAAAAAAATTGCAGAAACAGTTTATATAGCAAGGAAACTTACTCGATTCGCTCTTCTCGTACATCATTTTTGATGTCCTTGACCAAGGAACTACAACACGTCACTACTAAGCGGAATTAAATTACATTTATTCTACATGTACTAAAATTTGTATGTCGTCTTGAAAATAACGGTTTTCATAATGGCTTTTAATATACGAGGTATCGCCGTGTTGAGAGTGCTTTTAGCTGTACATTAAAATAATAAAGAAATTTTACTCGTTTTTCTATTTGCATTTAGATTATGTGGAGTTAGACCTTTCCCTCAGTTAGATGCTCTTGTTCAAGCCGTAGATATTTAAGTAAATACTCAATTAATGTAAGCTACTTTAATCGATGACGTTTTAGAAATGAAATTTATGCGCTTTTAAATAATAATTCTTTTAAAATATTTTGCGCATTTTAAAAATGTAATCGCAGTCGAATATGGGTTCGTGTTTTTATGAAATTTCGGAAGTTTAAAGTTGTAGATTTTAAATTTTTATAATACAAAGAATTCTTTGTTTTTCATATTAATAATTTTTTAAATAATTGAGTGTATATTTTACGTTTTGTTTATTTAAATAGAAATGAACCAAAAATAACAACGTATTTAAAATTTCATAAATGCAGATTTGAATTTGGATTATATTCAGTGAAAATAAAATGCCCAAAATTCAATAAATTACATATATAAAGAGCCTTGTATACTTGTAAATAATTTTCGAAATTAAATCAATAATTTCTGAACAAATAACCCCATCGAAATTACTCCTAAACTGATGATAAAATATGTGGAGAGAGCAAGCGATTGATATTAAATCCGTGAATTTATTTTCCATTAGAGAACAAGAATCGTGTCAGTATTAAATTTATAATGTTACAAGTTCTTCTCCTCCAGATTCACTTTAAAATTATAAATCATACATATTTGATGTTTAAATGCAAACCTTTTAACCCATCATCAGTTTTTATTTAATGGATGCTGATGCAATTGATTGCCATCGTTTTTTTCCTCGCCGAATTCGAACTTTAAAATTTAATTTTAGCGATAATGTATTCCGTTGTTTAATACAGCCAATGGGAAATTTAATTCTTATACGAATTGAATATTTTCTGTGATGATCGAATTATCCTATGTAGAGATAATCGATGCGCATAGTGGAAAGAGAAGACTATAAGCACGAAATTGTATGAATGGATTAGTATATTAATAGTTCGTGCAATAATCTTAATTACAATTATAATTTTGATAATTGACAAAATAGTTTAACTAATGGACAACGTTTTTTTTCCCTTGTTTTTAGCTGTCAACACAAAAAAATCTAATTGAGTGAAACTATAAAATGCTTAAATTGATTTAAAAGCATAAATATTTATTATTGTTGTTATACTTATTTATTTAGCACAAGGATTTTTTTATTCTCTGTAAGGCGAAAACAAAGCAATACACAGATGCATGTTGCATGCAACATGCATAAATTTGCGTAATTATATATTATTATTATGTTTCTCAAAAATAATATATTGGGAAATAAAATTTAATTTATCTCTCTATTTTAAAATGTTGAAATCCCCTTTTAAATATCTGTTTATTTTAAAATGACTTTTTATTTTACAGAGTCACCCACTCTATTTATATTATAGATATATATCACTATCTTCTTTTTAAACTAGATATATTCGTTTTAAGGTTAAGGTTTTCTACACCGAATTTGAACTGGTTTATGCATAATTATCCGGCTGTTCACGTATTTGAACAGCTAGTATGATTTTTCCCATTGCCAAGAGAACACACTATTGTTAGTACACAGAAATGAATCATGATGTTGCCGTAAATTAACAAAACAATTTTAAAAGACACTATTGTGTTTTACTTCTAGTAATAATTACATTTAAATAAAATATCATTTCACTGTATTTTTCTTAAGAATACTTTTCGTGTTCGGCTAAATTCATTCGTCATGACAAAACACATATTTAAACACATTGCTTTTGTCATTATTATCGTTTCTTTCGTCACATGTTTAACAAATTACGATACATTATTTGATAAATATTGTGTACAAATTATTCATTTATACAAGTGTCATATATTTTATGATATAACTTCATTAGTTCGCGTTACAAAGACAATAATCAGGAAAAAATTTTTAAATTGTTTACATCTGCGTTCGTATTCGTTATAGAACGCACGTTTTGTTAATTATTTACATCTTTTCGGAAACCAGATTTTAATCAAAGTTTCTTCCGTTAATTTATTATTTATTGTTGGTAATGATAAAAATAAAGGAAATAATTTTGATTAATTTTCGATTGGCTAGCAGATTTTTACTAGTAGTAATTATTAGCTCATTTGAATTCTGTTAGAGAAGAGATGATTTCGCATTTCATGTGAATTTCATAGTCATTTTTGTTTAAAATAGTAAAACATATTTCTTAATAGTATTCTGTTATGAAACCAGTTTCCTGTAACATCAATAACAATGACAAAGTCTAAACTTTAAAAATTTCTGTATTTTATATCTTATTGCGCTGAAACATAAGTTCTATTTTTCTTACAGATTTGTCTTGGTTTATTTATATTACATGATACACGTGAACAGTATATTTTAATTTCGTGTATCTTGATATAAATGGCTAGGGAAAGATACGTCTCCGTAACACATAACTTGACAAATCTTAGACGGCAGAAAGACAGTCACATTATAAGATGCTGATTTTCATTCCTCAATCCTAGGTTCAAATTCTACTCAGGTGTTGGGACTATGAATATTTACACACACTTCAATTGTTATTTGAAGTGTGTGTTTGGCCTCGGCAAAATAGCATTTGCGCTCGATAAAAGTAAAAACGAACAGAAATTGTGATATGTAATTTTTAAAAATAATTAACTATCCAATTCTAATATTTTAATAGCATTTAAATTGTTACAATAGGCTTTCGGAAAACTTATATTTTTTATGTAATAATAAACTAATGTTCTAAATTTTATCCTCTCTTTACATTTATTTCGTAATATTTATTAATATGAAAAATTTTTGTAATTATATCTGGAAATTCGAGGTGTAAAGTATCCGCAAATAAAATTTATAGGATACGACAAATGAAATGAAATTACTAGAAGACGGAGAGAATCTTAAAAGAAGTGAAATGGAATACCAGTTATGAACAGAGCAATCACAAAAGTCATCTTTCATTTGCCTTTTGTTTATCAAATTTACGCAAAGAATATGCGTTTATGTTTCGCACATAGAAACTTCCTATCACTAATTTAATACTGATCGTATTATTCGGGTATCCATTTCGGTTCTTATTTCTTTTGCCGTTTTTCAAGTACGGGTACGAATCCAGTGTCTGCTGTATCCACACCCGTACTTACTTTAAAACGGAATATCTGAATAAGGAGAAGTTCTGAAATTAACAATATTTTTTGCATAATCCTGTTTCGTCTGAAAACTCTAAAAGATATCGTGAGATAAGAACCAGAGGGTTCTAACTATATTTTTTCTCACGTTTTGTTTATTTTTACTTTAATGTGTTGTTTACACAATCATCTGCCTGTTTACACAGAGTTTTGTCATTTTATGAACAGTGGAGGAATAGTTTTTGGCATGAAAATTTAGCAAAACTTTAAACTTCAAATGTTTCTTCCGTAAAATTGTCTGCAAGTCAGATAGAATCTCTGGTTTTCACCTCGCGATATGTTAATTAATAGAGAATTAAATTTAACATGACACTAGTGTGGCGACTTGGCGAATGGGGAAATCCAGTTATGATCGGTAGTAATTAAATTTCTAATTGTAAGAAATGAAAAGTGATTAAATTCAATATTTTTGACGATATTTAACAAGAAAAGTTAAGCGAAATATCATTTGATTAGTCATATTATATACAGTACTAACAGTGTCAGTTGCAGATAGATTGTCGTCTTCCCTCACTAACATTTATTTGATTTTTGTCATATATTTTCTTTCTTAGATATATTTTAGCAATCAAGATTCTTTATAAATCCGTCAGTGGCTCATACAACATTTGAAACTTATATAGGCCTAAAATTTATTTTCTAATTTACTTGCTGTTTTAATAATCGTTCAAATTTATTGCTAGTATTAATTAAAATATTCTAGGATTCGTGTTTTTAACCTTACTGTTTATTGTAAAATCTAGCGAGGAATTATGGTGAAGATTCGAACAGTTGTTTTCACTCAATAAAAAAAGGTTCAATCTTCATCTCGCCTTAAAATTTCATTAATTAATAAAGTTTTAATTATCTTTTATGATTTTAGGATATTCTATAACTCATAATTTTAAACAATAATGAATCATGATATTAAAATATTTTGATAGAGATATGAAAGTTTTTAAATTAATTAATAAATTAATACATGAATCAACTGCTTATAACTTGTTATTTAGATGTTTATTATACCTGAAATTCTTAATGAAAATATTAGAATGACTGCAAAACGTAGATCTAAATTTAGCATTCGTATAATTATAATCGATTGTGTTTAGTTTGTCGTATCGTAGATATATTAGATATTTATGCTTATATGAAATTAAATTTTTAGATAGAAAGGCCTTAAAATTATATTTACGGGATATAAATTTTTAGTATATCGGGTTAATAAAATTTTAAATGCTAGAATCTCTTTTATGTATACACTTTTTCTTTTTTTATAGAATAGCATTGAGCAAAATTACTTTATTCTCCGCAGTAAAATAACAATAAGATTTAGCATCAGAAATCGCAGTTAATATAATTTCAAATGGATATCAATACTAAAATTGTTCATTTAATTATGTAGGAAATTCATAATTTAATTTGCTAAAATCGTATAAAAATTCGACATTGTAGGGCCGAAACGCATTTAAAATGTTCTTAATTTAATATTTCAGTTTTAAAAAATTGTTTTAAAATTGAACACTTGATCCACTAACAAATAAAATTTAAATAATTTATTAATTCTAAAATTTTTTTATTTGTTTTTTCCTTATTTGTACAGATATAAATTTTACATTAAATAAGCGACGTTCAAATTCAATTATAATTTCGCAAATTATGATAATTAATTCAGTACAAAAAAAGTAAATATTTTAATAGCTTCTGCATAAATATTTTTATACAGAATTTAGACTTAGACTTATCGATGTTTTTCTTGTCAACATATCATTCATAAATTTATATTTCTTACTTTTAAAATCAACATTATTCATTTAGAAATCTTGACTTATCGGTAGCATTTAATGTTATTATTATTTTTTTTAATTTAAAATATTTAACTCGCTAACTATAAATTATATTGCGCATAAATTATATTGTATTTTGATATCACTAAGATTGAAAAATGGCGTCACTTAGTGAAAGTCATTTTACTTAAGATTTTCTTATGTCAAGACTCAAGATGGGCAATATTTCAAGAGTCTTATAAACTTTTTTCCAGTTTAAAAACTTGCTTTTAAATATTTTAAACTTTCTAAAGTTTTTTAAACAAAGATGTTAAAAAATTTTATAATCTAATTTTATGAAAGTGTTCTCAGACTTCAACGTATTGAAATAAAAATCATACTTAGAGAGCTTTGTTTTGTCACAGAAATCTAAGCTACTTTATTTTTATACGAGTAATTGTCTATAAATGGCTCTAAAATATTCGGAATTATTAGAATAAAGTTTTTTTTGGAAAATAGTTTAATCTACATAATGATTTTTTTTAGTATTAACATTAAAATAATATTTGAAATTTATTCATAAGCATATAACGGCATAGTAGATACAGTAAGTTGTCCTAAATAACAATCTGCATTAAAAATAACCATTTCAAAATGGAATTCGAATCATTAAAGTTTAACAACTCTACTGTCAGATCGGTAATTTTGTAACAATCTTATTTTTTTAATGACAATATCTGTTCTGTGCAGAACATAAATTTATTCAATTTTATCTTTTATTCTTCATGCTCACGTTAATTTTTAATCTTCTTTACTGTCATAGAATAGAATCAATTTCTCCCTCCTTTTCGAAAGGTAAAGTTGAATCTGTTTTACGTTTCTAATGAATACCCTGAGAAATTATTAAGTTTTATTTTCACGAAATCCAATATTTGAACTTTTTCGCCCAAATTTTAACAATCAGAATTGAAGGGAAGGATAAAACTTGTATCCATTCACTCTTAATTATGTAAACATGACTAGACTGGACGACCTAGGCGTATTTGCTGTTCTGGAATTAGTTACAATATATAACGAGCGATTATTTATTGTGAGATCGTTGTCGGGGTTGCAATTTTTAATCGTATTTTTAATTTATTTCGTTTAAAATATATGCTCTCCACCTCAAATAAGTAGTAGCTTGCCCTGTACTGTACATCACACTTTTCCTTTAACAATAGAATCAAGCCGATTAACTGCTTTCAGGGGAAAACTTTTGAATTGAAATAACGTGACTTCCTATGTAAACCGGAAGTTCGTATATAGTCAGTTGGGCCTCCTGCCCCTAAGGTTTTCATATCTGGTCTCGCATTTCATCTATCTAATTCAGTTCTCGAGATTAAGGAAAGACGGACGAACGAGTGGGGATTTATAGGTCTACAATTTTTTTCAAATTGCAGCTCGCGATGATCAGTTTTTTTAAGTATGTACAGAGGTGATATTTAGTTGATTACTTATTCGTGTATTCTGCGCAAATTAAAAGACTTTCTGAAGGGCATGGGTTTGCCCTTTACGAGATAAACTATAAAGTAAAGTGCTTCTCGATAATAGCGACGTATTATCAGTATTATTTCTAGTTAAAGAACGAAATGAATAAACCGGAACTTTATACAGAATAATTTTACAAAAATCTATTTTAGAGTTCGTTTACCGATGATACTGATAATCGTTGATATTTAAAAAAAATAATTATCTAGAAGTTAACTTTACGGAAATTATACAGTTATCTTTATAATACTTTCTTTGTTAGCCTTATGCTAACAAAGAAAGTATTATAAAGATAACTGTATAATTTCTGTATAACTTTGTTAGCATAAAGCTAACTTTCTGAAACCAAAATTAAATATGGCTTTTGCTAATTTTATAGCATTCGTTTAAAGATACATTTTTAACGCTCATTTTCTAAATGAATTCATTTGGAGTGTTTGAGCATTTTAGAATCACAAACAAAAATTCTTTTTATTAACGCTTCTAGTCCTTTAAATATTTTATTAATATTAGTCTATTGTGACTATAATCTATTAATACAGCTTCTTATGCTAATTTGACTTGCGGATCAAATTAGACATTGAATTCGTCTAAAAGAATAAACTTTCTTTATTTGCACCTGTATATTAGAAAATATCGTATACAAGTGCAGCAGATAAAGAAAGTTTATTCTTTTAGACGAATTCAATGTCTAATTTGATCCGCAAGTCAAATTAGTATAATAAGTCCTATTGATATCAATAGATTATAGTCACAATAGACTAGCATTGATTTTAACAATTTCCTACATCTAAGTCCATGTGTCGAAGAGTTTACGTAAATTTAAAATAGTGTATATGTATACTATCTAAATGTAATTGATTCTGTTATTAACCCAACAAGCGACATTGTTAAACTTATAAATAACTTATTCCTGAATCTGTTCAGACATATAAATATCCATTATGTGTTGTTTTGACTTAATGAATAAGTTACGAAGTGATTGCTTACCATAATTCTATTATTTCACTGATTATTAGCGTAACTATTAAAGCTAGTAATTGAAATTTATTTACAGGAAATTAGTCCTTCTATACATTTGAAATTCTTTTGCCGTCTAGAAAAGAAAATTTAATTTAATATAGCAAAGCCAACTTTATTTCGGTGGGTAACTTCGAATCGATATTCAATTATTGAAATTTTAAATAGAAGAGCGCGGATCCGATCATAAATGATTCAGAAGAATAGCATCTGTAATGAACCGATTCGCTCTCTCTCGCTCCATGTATTTGATTTTTACTTAAAATAATCATCGACATCTGCAGTTGTAATTAGTTGATCGATTCTTTCAGATTGTCTATTTTGTAATACCATATGCAGCATTGGTTCTAATTTATTAACATTCAGTGTGAGCTATATATTTAAATATTAAACAACAAAATCATGACCGGAAATTACTATATATCGCATGTTCGATAACATTAATATATTGTAGTCTGTATGATACATACTCGTTGAACGCACACGCTTCTGCGGTCTCTTCGTTCCCCGGCAGGTGAAATGTTGACACATCATTAGTTCCGAAGGCCATGAAGTAGACAACTAGGAGGCCCCTCTTTTTTCCAGCCTATTTCTGAATCGTTTCGTTAAACTTAATGCGTAACAATGTAAGATTCGGTATCCGGAATGTTTTCGAACTTATTATTATTTATTTTGGGGGGTAGCAAAAGCTTTCAAAACCTCGATAAAAGTGATAATTCGAGAGAATTATTTCTAGAACTTATTTCTAACTAGAGAATGATATTCTAACTTCAGTCCTTTACCGAGATGATAATACGACAAAAATGCGTATCGTTATGTAGCTGATATCTCTCGGGAGAAATATGTATACCTGGACGACCGAGATAACCAAGTTAGCATTCTGACATGGAGTGTATCTCCTTGTTTATTGCAGCATCACTTAGTGTTATGAGACAGGTAAATTCATGTTGATGCTCCAATAAGAAAGCGAGCCGGTCGGTTGCGATGTAGATGATCCAGAGTCGACGTCCGTGTGAAAAGGGTGTGTCTAGCCATAGAACTGGGGCGTATCTGCTTAATGATAGTTGTATATACACATTTCATTATCAGCAGTATAAAAAGGCTGGAGGAAAGAAGAGAAAAAGATGCGAACGATCATATTGTCTTCATTCATTGACCGAGACAGCATTACCCTCCAGGTGCTACTTTGCTTAATATTATTTAATGTCGTCCCGTGTTAATATAGTGTTGACGTTGGAGGAAATTTTATTTTATTTTGTCATTAGTCACGATATTAACGGAGGTTTTAAACGTAATGATCTTGACAACAATAGAAAAATAATTTTGTAGTAGTAAGCTACTTAATGCATTTAAAAGTGTTATTTTTTAAAAAAAATAGCTATTAAAAGTGAATACTATAATTAAATCTCATTCGTCAACAAAGGATATAGTAAAATCGACGTAAGCACTACATTAGTTAGTTGAGAATGAAATGTACCGATACGGATAAATATCGAGATCAGTAGAAAGACAGTGGCGCCAGTGAACATTTTACGATCTTTTTATATCCGTTTATGTATTAAATGTTACGTGAGCGAGTAGGATAAGGTTAACCTCTACGATATTTTACAATAGCCATATGGATTTGCTCTTTTCCGCTCGGTTGCCATCCCAAAATATGAATAGATATAAAGTTTAATGGCAACTTCACGTCGATCGAAACGCGATATAATTTGATGATTTAACAAGTAAGAAACGCATCAGATATTCGATTGCGCATCTCGGACCTCCGCCCATATTCTTCTGTTCGAAGAAGAGTAGGTGTCTGGGAATGAAGGGTCGTAGGTCAACGATTCAGCTTGTCGTAGCATACCTGCAGGTAATTAGCTGGCCGGTTTCCCTCGCTCGCAATTAAACGGCGTGACAACATATATCATGGCTGAAGGAATATTGTCCGTTTTACAAGGTCGCGTATGTCATGATTCTCGCAGCTGCTTCACTTGTATTGTTTTCGAAGTACCGGATCTCTGCGGCTGATCATAGGAATTACAGGCTCTCCCATTTCTAATAAATAGGTGACCGGGTCTTAAAACTTTGCTGTAGAGGCGAGCGGAAGACTGCGCATCTGGTGATATTTCTATCGATTCGTTCCTTGTTTGAATTACATCGTATTAGATTATTCTGTCTGCTTTGAAGCACTTTGTTTTTTTCGTGTTTCTTATTGCCATTCGAGATGACTTTTTTTCCTTACGTTTTTGCCGAATCCAACTGCTCCTTTACAAATAATAACATTATCGGTTTATCTAGACGTAAAGAAATATTCTCGAGTTGTTTTTCGCTCGCTTCTATCCTTGCGTAGTAAAATCCTAGTAAAAGGTGAAATGTGTCGGTCTAAATATTAGTTGCGGAGGTGTATACACCTAAACGGTTTTAAAATGTAAGCATCGCAGAATGCGAAATTTGGTTTGGAGTCCAAACCCCATTTGGGCCTCCTAAAGTTGGTTTCGAAGGGGAAGCGTAAATTTTTCTTTAACAATGCATTCTTGTGAACGGATATCGAGCTCCTTTTTTCCTCGGATTGTTGCTAGCTAATAAAATGATTTGTTTTTTTTTTTTTTGCTTTAAACAGTAAGAAAATCTTTGCAATTTTAATATTTTCCTCCGAACTATTTGGTAAATTACATTGATGGATATTACAGCCTAACTGATAGATTAATTATCAGCATTAAAAGATACTAAAAATATACCTTGGAAATTGATTCGGAGCGAAGAGTCGGAGATAAAAAATTAATAATAATTCTCTTTTTAAAAAGAGATCCTTTTGACGATGTTTCTGATATAAAATATTCAGAGCAGTTCCAATTAAGTGAAATAATTTTTTATTTTGAATATTTATAGAAAGGCTTAACTAACTGTCCCGATGAGTTTTTTAATGATTGGTCTTGTTTTTATTTAGAATTAACGAACTCATAATTTTATAACATTAGATTCTTAAAAATTGTATATATTATTAAATTCTTATTTATTCCAGAATAATAATAATAATAATAAATTAAGGAATTCGCAAAGTGTATTTTGAAGAAAAGTCGTTATTCTATTTATTGTGTGCCATAATTAATATTTCATGTAATTTTAACAGGTGTACAATGCATTACGACCTTATTTTTTTTCTTAGGCTTTTATTTTATTACTTTGAGAATAATGATCAATATCTAAAATGTAGGTTAATATTATGCGACTAAGGAGAAAAAAAAATCGCATTAATGCTTTTGTATATGAACATTATGCAGACTATAGCATCAATTAACAGTCACGAAATGGAGAAATCTATTAAAGTTAATTTTAAGATTTGTTTTTTTTTTTAAATTATACACATTTACATTAAAATGACCTGAAATTTTTTTTAAAATAATTAAAAATATAAATACGATAATTAGTTTTTACATTGAGAAATGAATTTTAAATTTTCACTTATTTCGATAATGCGTGCACATTTTAATTGAAAAGAATAAATTTAATATAGTTTAACATTATAAACATTAATTTTGAATTTATAATATCATAATTTATCAAAAATGATGGATTTCTTTTAAAATATTTAATAGTAAGACTAAAAAGAAGAAGAAACAATTACATTTTTCTAGTTGATTCATTCACGAATAATCGAATATTGCGTTGATTATTTACTATTAAAATAGTTTGTTATATTTAATTCAAATAATGAATAATTAATTTATAGAAAAACAAAGTCATAAATATTTTTTGAAGGTCATATGACAATTTCTTCATTTTTATTTTCAAACTTTATGAAATTTTAAAGTTGTTTTTAAGTATATTTAATTAAATATATATTCTTGAGCTGAATTACCAATTCAGTTTGCCTTCAGAATCTTATTTTAGAGAATGACTACATAATTTTTTTAATTGTGTAGGCTAGCTACAATATAGGCTATATAATGAATTTTTTATGATTAGTTTTATTTTGATATAAAGTTTATATCGAAATTAAAGTAAAATAACGGACAAAAATGATAACAAATGTAAGTTTTTACAGCTTTCTCAGAAACCCCATCATTTCAAAATTTTAGAATTTATTAGCTTGGTAAGTTTACGTGGATCTAAATATAGCTTAAAGAATTTGTAAATGTCAAAAGGTTATTGGATGACGAACAAGTCATTATATTTTTTAATTATAAATTTATCATTGATTAAGTCCCATTTCAATATTTGATCAGATTTTCTAGGCTAAGTAAAAATTAAATTTTGTTTTTCATTTATTGATTCCGCTTATTGATGTAATTTTTGCATTATTTTAGTAGTTTGAACAAAACTAGTAGTAGTAAAGTAGTTTAAATAATTTAGTGATATAAAAAAATACTAGAAAATTATTATTGATGATAGCTTTCTGAGCTGATTTTCTACCTTGTTTATGTTTGATATGTATCCAGGCCTTTGTTAAGAGTTACGATTCAAATTTTTGAAATTGGGGTTTTTCCTTATATTGATTTCTCCTTTTAAATATACATTTTGATATTAAAATATGAATATTCGATTCTTGAAATAGTGACTAACATTTCTAACAAATGAATTTGAATACCATACCATACAACTCAAGTTTTACCGTAAAAACGTGTACTTTATACTGTGTGTTTGAACTAAAAAATATTAAGTATACGTTATATATTCTATAACTAACATTTGTTTCAATATATAATAAAATATCGAAAGTTTTAAAGCATTTCACGTTTAAAATTTTCAACTGTTAAATCTGTATAAATATTGATATAAGTATCTTAATAGAAAAGTCAAACGTTTACATTTTACTTCAGTAAAGTTTAAATCGAAACTGTTCAGCAAAGCTTTTGGCTATTTTAGTGAAATCAGAGTTTTGGGTGGTTTTTATTTTTCTATATTTCTAAAATCAATAACGTGCACTCCACTTACAAGTTTTGGCCGGATGGCCGATTAGTATCGTTCTGGCGTGTCATCTGAAGAATCTGGCATCGATTCCCATTTATCTATTCTTTTATTTCTTCGGTCGTCTTTCCGCTAAAGTTCTAACAGTCTAAGGTAAGTATTAATCGGACACGCCGTGATAAAATCCATTAAGCTGTTTTAAAGTGGCGTAAACTGCTAAATCGACTATTTCCAAATCGTGTTAGGCACACTTGAATAATCATTACAATATTTAAAGATACTCTAGCCTGACATTTGAATAAAATATGTCTTCTTCGAAATATTATGCTAAGTATTTAGAGTTTTTGAACTTGTAATATTCTCAATTTATTATTATTATTATTTGTAATTATAAGCTATTCTGACACCAAAATATATTTTTATTATTTACAAATTATTTAATTACGTTACATTTAGACAGCTTTGATTAAAATTTATTTTTATTGCCAAAATATTGCTATGATACCCGTATTTTATGATTTTAGTCTGGTTTTGTTAAATCTTGAATCAGTTATTGACTTCTAAAAATGTGCAGTAATATCCTAGACAGAAATGCCGTTCAAATTTTCACTTCTTCAGAATGTTGTTAAAATAATAAGTAACAATAAATATTAGTAATATTTAAAAACTATAGGCTGTATCCAAACACAGAATAAGACTTTTTTTAACCAGACGTAAATAATTTTACCTACCATTATGGATAATGTCGGTTGGATGGTACAAACTTTTAGAAACAGTAAGGTATTTTCCCTGCTAAACTAACCTGGCCTGACAATTGCAAACACACCTTTGAATTTTAAATTACGTAACAATGGGATATATTAAATATTTTAGTCGCATTTATTATTTTAACAAACATGACATCGACAACATAGTTATTAATATGTATACCAAGCATACCATTAAAAAAAATACGTATTTACATATAGGCCTATATATTCACACACAATAATGCACATCAAGTGTGTTACTTCAGTGAAAAATACGCTCGCGCTTTCCAGATGAAACAGTTCGAAACAGAGCCGAAGGCGCAAACAACTTCTATTTGTTTTTTTTATGACATACAGCTATTATATTAACTGTTATCTCTAATTAGTTAAGGAATATGTACTGTACAATGTAATTACTTAATGCTTGTTAGCATCTACTTTTAATGCCAGATTGTTTTTTAATGTATGAAAATTGATTTAGCGATGAATAGTAACTAAAACGGTACCAGTATGTATAATTTAAGATTGTTACTAATAAAAATTTAAAATGTGACTTGTTTGTTCATCTTAAAACAGTTAACCGATTTAAAGTATAGTAGGTCCTATGCTTAAATTGTTTATATTAATTTATGTTGTAAAAATATTCTTATTGAGTCTCATTGATCACAAAATTATATTTTTTGTGTTCATATTTAGAAATATTTTACTTCTGAATACTTACTTTTAAATAAATGCTGTACTACTAATTTTTTTAAAAGAATTTTATAGCATTTCAAATTTTATTTAGGCCTTAACTAAATGTAGTTAGAATATCTATGCTTTTTTTTAATCATTAAATGTTTTTAAATCTAGTTTTATATTGACGTATAGGTTTTTTAATACGCCTATAAACTGTCTCTTCTTTAATTAAAATTATTTATCGTTCTTGAATTTGTAATTTAATTGATTAAATTTTCATTTATATTTAAAGGCCATCGATTATCGAAGATTATTTTGATAGGAAGCATTTCAAGATCATTGTCTAATTTTCTAATATTATTTCGGAAATGTTTCTTAAAAACCTCTCGATGTAAAAGTTTACATGACATATTTTTATTAAATTAATAATTTATTAAAATTTAAACTGTAGTTTAAATGAACAAGGAGCATTTACCATATAGTATTTTACTCTTCGGCGAATCTCAAATACGGTTTTTTCTTATGGTTAAAGATTTTGTTTATTGTTGGTAAATGCCGAATAACAGAAGATTAAACGTACTTCTAGTTTTCTATTGCTCTGATATTTCTTATGAAAATATAATGAAACAATAAATGTAATTCATTGCTACGAATTAAAATATGCATGAATGTTAAATATTTTACTGAAAATAAATTTGCTTGAGAATTTTAATAATTTCTTATGTGGAGTTTATCGTTTGACCGTAAACAATTTTGTTCTTAAATTCTCAATTATTTCATGGTTTAATACCTTGATAGATACGGCGCATCCATCTAAAGAAATGGTTAAACACAACGCTTTCTCCTTCATGTACTCTTAAGCGTCAGTGATTTACAGAATTCATTTTCTCGTAATTGGATGGTCATTAAATCTAACCTCTGCTAATTGTTTTAAACGGCTAAAAGCAAATCGTGCGTTGAATATTAATTAGCGGTTCCTGTCCGCGACATTCATAATAGTTTGTTCATACGCAAATATCTTAATAATAAAGTGAGAATATTTTTCAGTTCTGTACGGTTAAATAATCTTTTTTCCCCCTCTCCCAAACAATATATCTTGATTATTGCTGTTATTTTTAGCTATTGCTTAAATGGAGTCGAACAAAACCGTAATCGCATCGCTGACGCTATAAAATTGATCACATTAAAACATTACATTTTCGAGAAAAATATGGTGTCGAAATTGTTTCCAGTCTCATTTACAAAGTTATATGACGTAATTAGATTTGTTAGATTTATCCTGTTGAATAAATTTAACGGTGAATAAGCTCAACAGCTGAAAAAATAAAAATAGTGAATAAGTTCTTTTGAAACGAGGAAGTTCATTCACAAAAGGTCTGCCAATACAATTGATAAGCTAAAATTATCTGGATAGCTTTTTTTTCGTTTCTGCCCTTTGATATACCGAAAGCAAAAATGCAGAAACTGTAAAATTTCATGAATATATTTTAATTTGAGGATATAGCTCAAATATAATATTCTCCTTTTTGTTATCCATAATAATAGTTTAGCGCGCAGTTATTGCAGATATCAGTCCTCCGTTTTCCTGTGACCAGACGGTATTATTTTTCTGTAAACTTCGCGAAAAGAACTATGAATATTAAGTATATAATTTTAAGTTTGCAACATTGATATTATGCTAATTACATCGAAAGAAACTTTGAACTTTTTTCCTTTGAATTGTCGGGATTTAAAATTTCACTTATGAAAAATGATAATTTTATTCGATCGACCCGATACGTATTTTATTCCACTAACGGAAGGCAAACTTCCCATGAAAAGAGTACCAGTATTCCTGGAAAAATTAGAGAAATTTATTTTATCGTTTTCTTTTTTTAGTTTTTCCTAGTATTAGAAAATTAATTTTCTTCTATAAACGACATTTACTAAAATTATACACTCCGTGTGCCATTTATTATAAAATAAATAACTTGTTTATAAGTTAACTATTAAAAAATGATTAGTAATAACTGTTAACTTGTTTTGTCGAATACAGCAACTAATACGAAGTTATTATGTATTATTTATTACATAGTATATATAGAAAGTAAAAATATAATAAAAAGATCGATATCGTTTATTTTGTCGGGAGAACAATGCGAGGGAAAGTTCGTACGGCATGTAATGATTAACCAGTGCCAATCAACTTGAACAAGAATTCGCTAATTGCCCGTTACTTGCTCCGGTAATTGTGCCTCGTTCACCTATAATCGCCGTAAAAATGACTATATACTAATTGACCCTTGTGTTAAGAATACAAGTCGACCCCCGTATAAGATCATTGATTATTCCGTTTTATATGAATTCCATGTTGTACGAGTCACTTAGATTTTACAAATACGTGTACCGGGCTGTGAACGGCTCACGTATTTGTAAAATTTAAGTGACTTGTACAACATGGAATTCATATAAAACGGAATAATCAATGATCTTATACGGGGGTCGACTGTANCCAACGAGATTCTTAGAATGAAATGTACTTATTACATAATCATATGAATAGATTGTAAAAAATTTCGTTATTTTTAGACTGAAATTAAATATAATTTTAATTAAAATTGTTCTTTACGATTCATGTTTAAGGCTGTCTAATTTTACATATTTACTTACGTAAAGCTTACAAAAGTCTGGACAGAAGCATCATTTTAACATTTAATTATCTTTTATTATTATTATTATTTTCGAGCTTCTAAAATTTTTCATAATTTAAGAACTAAAAATAATTATTAATTGGAGAAAATATTTAAAACTGATAATTTAATAGTGTGTATTTTTTTTTAAATAACAAAGTAGTAAATGCATATATAACATACTATTTTATTTTTCTTAGAATAAGTCCGAAATTATTAGAACTCATTAAAATTGATACAGTTATATCTTACATGTAATGTGAATCAATATTGTGTTGTTACTGTATTGCTAATGCAATTTAATTAGCAGTTTAAAAGTTATTTAGGTCGTATAAAAACAAAAAGCATTCAACAGCTAATTTATTTAAACTGGTATTTAATCATAGAAGGTTTTCAATTAAACTCCCATGATATTCAAGATCTAGCACGATTAAAGAGAAATAATGATTTGAAAATGACAAAAGTTTGCTTCACGTCAGACCAAATTCACGTAAGAATGACATCATGCAAATACTAGGATAGAGAAAGCGATCGATAATACGTTAAATTAATTCGTATCATCTGCAAATGATTCATTTTTGTTTAAATCAAAGACCATTTTTCAATCATTTTAAATGTATTTGAATCTGTTAGACCGTTGCAGAATTATCTATTGATATTAAAACAAGAAAAACAGCAATCGAAATGAATTAAATTTGATACAATTTATCCCCAATCGCTTTGTGAATTTATTGAATGTTTCACACATGACATGACAATTTTAGAAAATGGAGTAAATTTATTAGTATCGAGATAAGATCATTTATAGTCTTAGAGGAAGCTAATTTATTATAAATAGTCTTTATAATGGGAAATGAAATACATCCTTTAAGAAAGGCTGAAGAACTAAAAATAATGAAAAGCGACCTAAAGGTGATCAATGAAAGCTTTTGAGGCGAATTGGAACAGCTGCCAAGGGGGAAAATACTAAAGGATATGTAATGGAGATTATGTATTCGAGGAAGAAAGAGATCGTCTAAAAGTGAAATGACACAGTATTTTTATTTGTTGATTTATAAACGATATACCAAAATAATGAGTTAAATAGAACCAAATTTATTTAGGTAGAGTAATCCAATGTATTGCATGATTTTTTTTTCGAATAAATTATGATACGAACAGACGAACGTAAAAGAATTGTTACACAGCATCGGCATTACGTACTGCATTTTCTCTTTATGAAAGTCAATAAAATCTATACATGAAATTTAGGCACTGTTTTATTCGAGTTTAAAGCAGATATTAAAAACCGTGCGACTTCTTTTTTCTCAATAAAATAGTTTAACCTTCTGACTGGTAAGAAGATAGTTTTTCTTTCCAGAATCGTATCGAATAACTAGTTACAATTAAATATCTATTTTTACTCTAGTAATAATAATACTTCAATAATGTGGTCATTATAGAAACAGATTATGAATTATCATCTGTGAGCGTACAGTGCACCGAAATCATAATGTTTATGTGATTCTTCAAAGCGGTATTGTTTTTCCCTCAAGGTTACGCCCGTTCCGGGAACATCGGCGAAGAAAGCTTAATTTTTACATTATCGTCTCGTCCTATATCTCTTCCGCTGTATCTTTTTTAAATGCAGATTTAAGATAAAGCTATACGTGTTTTATTCCCGACTCGTTTGGGGTTTTTCTTTAATATCCGATTCTGAAGTAATTTCCAGATAATATCTTTTACAAGTAAATGATATAATGATTTTTATTGTAGGGCAACTCTACAATTCCGTCTTACAATCGCAAAATAATAGCTTAATAAAAAAAAAATTAATGCCGTGGTTGATACCGTTTGATTAATATAGATAAATTGTTATGTATAATAATAATAATGTATTTTTGTGTGAAGTTTAATTAAACTCTTTAGTTTACAGTCTACGTAGGCCTTGCATATCATTATCAGATAATTACAGAAATTGAACTAAATATTCTTAGAAGTATCATTGTGAAAAGAAAAACGATTCATTTATTTTAAAATAATAAATATTTATTTAATTATATAAATTGTAATACTTATTAATGATTTTTAAATGACAGGAAAGACAAAGAAAGACTTTCCGTTAATTAATATTTGCAAAATAATTTCAAACGAACAATGATTTATTAGATATTGTTGGCAAGATATTCAAGGATGGCGTGATTGAGCTTAATTTATTTTTATATAGGCATATAATTAAAGTAAAGTATAATTTTACTTAATTATATATCCAGATATATTCATTTTTCCTCTTTCGGAAGGGAATTCATTAAATACATTCAAATGTGAATAAGATCTCACTAGCTATACATAGTTTTCATAAATAATGTTTTTAACCAATTTTATTTTTAGGTTTCATTGCCTTTGTTGCTCGTGTATTTAACAATGTAGAGTAAAAATATCAAGTTTTTAAATTTAAGAAGTTTTGTTAAAATTGCTAAATAAGAATTGTAAATTATGATAATTTATAAAATCATGATTCAGTAAAGCGTCGAGACTGTTTTTGGTAATGAAAACTATAGAGAAATTTTCCACACACTGAATTTAAACTCAAAAGGTTTAATGTAATGGAAAATAGTGAGTCTAAATAGTTTATTTAGTTAATAATTACTATATTTATTTAATAATTGATTTTTTTTAACTTCGGATTTTTGGTATAGGCCCTATAGAATATATTTCTTCGTCCGTGCCTGTTTTATGATCTGCTTTTAATCGTTAGCATTTCTGGCTTTATAATTTCTTCTTCGTATTTTGAGTAAAGATGATAGAAGACTGTGAAAAACTTCGAAAGATGTAAAATTAATCTAACCAGAAACTTCGAAGGTTGAGAATTCAATACGTTTCGATTAATTAGAATTTACGAATTAATTTCGAGAGAAATTTAGTTCAAAAATTGAACTAATATATTTTGTACGCATTTCTATAATTTTTAAATTGTGATATGAAAAGGTGCATTTCAATAATAAAAAAATGAGTTTTGTATTGAAAAAAAAATTTTACTAAAGCCTAGAAACTCGTTCCTAGATTAGTATAATCGGATAGGTTATGGAGTATTTACTTTAGCTTTCTGCCAATTTTTCACTTTGTTTACATCTGCAACTGGATCTATTTTTCCAAACGCCCACTGAAGGTGACGTAACGACTTCGAGGGATCTATACTTGAAATCCAGCAACAGAATAGGCTTTCGTTGTACAAATTTACCGTAGAGTCGTCATCGATAGAAATTTCCTGCCCGTCCTTGACAAACCGGTTGCAGTTGCAACGTTAATGAAACTCCGGAATATTCTTTAAGAATCTTTTATTTATCCGGTCAATGGATAGATATATATAGAAATAAAACTCATTAATTAAATCCATCTGAAGCATTGACATTAATATTACGGACATTTGCTATCACACGGAAAAATTTTACTCGTACAGGTCTGAATTGACTGCTGTTTTTTCTAATTTTTCTCTCTCAAGTAGCATTGTACTTTTTATTTTTACTGTATAAAATATAACAGAAATAAAATGTATGCATTAACTTTAAGTAAATCTTTACTTAGATTGAGTGATTAAATGTAAAAATACGTTTTTTTTTTTTTTTATTATTAAGTTAAAAATGTTCGAAAAAGACCGGAATTCATTTGAAAGCATTTATTATTGATAAAAATTTTGATATTATTGCATAGGCCCAAGATATAAATTACAGTTAATATGAAGTTTAACGGCTTCTCGTACCGTTTTAAATTATAAACTAGTAAAAACTTAAAAAAGTGGAGATTGATTTTCATCAAGACGAAGTGATATTTATCACACAGTATTAATTTATCTTGACTTTTTTAATAATAAATGAGTAACTTCTTAAATATATTTTTTTCCTGAAATTTTCATAAATTTTATCCGAATAAGTGTTATTAATTTAGAAAATGTTTTCAAATTTATTTCGGCCGAATATATTGTTTAATATAATTAAAGGCAAAAATCTGTAGGAATAAATTCCATAAATTAGAATTTTCACAATAAACAATGTACATTTTTTATAGAAGGAAATATATATGACTTTTTATAATCAAATTTGTATCGAGCTGTTCGTAGAAATATTTATGAAAATCCATAATTAACAACTGTACATTCACAAATAAATATATTATTTATTTATTGTGAATGTACAGTTGTTAATTACGGATTTTCATAAATATTTCTACGAACAGCTCGATACAAATTTGATTATAAAAAATCATTTTTGAAAATGCATATTTCAATTANGGAGTTTTATCAGTCCAAATAGTTTTTAATGATCATTAAACCTATTCATTTATGATAATTTTTACATAAATATTTCATTATGCAGATTTGTATAAAAGTTTTTAATATTTGATGAAATGATTATACAAGTAGTAGTGATTAAATTTTCTTGGATTTTTCTTTGCTTGTTAAAAGATTTATTAATTTTTTTTCCTAGAAATCAATTTAGCCGTAATTTCAAGAACATTTTCTGAATATAATAAAGAGGAAATCTTGTATGACTTTTTTTTTCCTAACAAGCTTATTGCTTCCAAGATTTATAAGTAAATTGAGGTTTCCTAATATGTCAATTATAGGATTTTTGAAGGTTTTTTAATGTTTGCGGATCTTGTATTTCCTGATTTGAATTAATTTTAATACTTCGAAAAAACGCTTGAATTTTAAATTTTTAAATATAATTAATTGGGCAATTTTGTATTGGGTCAAAATAATTTATATTAGTTTTAACTTAAAATATGGGATCTTTGAATGTCTCTGACCAAAATGAATATAATATGTAAATTATATTATTTTCTAACTGGTATAGTTCCTTCATCTACGATGTTCACACAGACTAATTTTTTAACGAAAATATTATTAAATTTTACGAATTTGCTTTAAAGAAGATAGCTTCATTTACATATTTGATGGATTCTAATCATAATTAATCCGTAAATAATAAATTCGATTGTTTCTGTTAAAAAACCCGTCCAGAATATTTATGCAAACGTCTTTTCTGTTGAAATTCTTAGCATGTTTACAACCGGTAGTAAAACTTGATACAAAAATGTAGAGAAGGCAAAAAAAAATTTTTTTTAACCGTATAATTGAACATCTTGTATATCATAACTAATACAAGTTAAAGTTAATTTATTATAATTAGGAAGATTGTAATTAATTTTTTAAAAGCGGTGCCGCGTCAGTTATATTTAAGTGTTGCAATAATAATAACAGGCTACTATTAATAAATTCGTTTATCTCGTCGTATCGTTAAGTTTTTCTCACTGCATAAAAACAATAGTCATTATAATTGTCGTGATTTTAATTTGTGTGTTCAGATTAATTAATAAGCTTCTACACCTTTTGGTATTTGCTCTGTTGAAGAACATTTAATGCTTACGATTAAGTCATATTCGCTATGAATATTAAATTTGCCCCAAATGGAAAAAGTGTGTGTAATTTTGTACTCTGATCACGATCGATATGCCGACTGATAAAACTTATAAAAGAATTGAATATTAATATCGTTATCATTTAGTCAAAAAATAATTTTAAAAATTTTATGGCTTCTTATCTATAAAACATTCGAATTTTGCTCAGGCTATTAGGATTTCAGGCTGCTTAAATGTAACTAGGCCCTATGAAAAAATAAATGGCCGTTTAAAAAAAACGGTTTTTTTAATTTATTTAGTACATAAAATGATGTCAGGGCTTCTTCATTGTAGTAAAGTTTAGCCTTAATAGTTCTGTGACATGATTACTCTAAATGTAAACTAGTTATTAAATTTATACAAATAAACTTCGTTCTTGATGACATGCAGAGCACTGCTATTATTTCCATTAAAATTTCGTGTACGTTTCACATATTAGTGTATGTATTTGTTTATATTTATAAACGTTTAAATGATATCAATTTAAATAAATGCATTTTATCGCAATAAATAAACATGCTATCGATTTCGTTGCTAAGTTGCTGTACAAATTTCTGATAGCTAAATCTCTGTTAGATCCGGTGTATAATATTTTATATTCGTACATTGTTAATTATATCGGTGTTAACGGAAGTTAAATATCTGGAAATCACTTTGTTGTTCGTTAGTAATTCGAGTACTGGGGGCGGCCTCTCTTTATGCTATTTGTTGCTTCTTCAGTGGTTTAATATGCGGTTGTTTTTATTAGGTCATGCCAATCGTTTCTTTTAAAAACAACAAATCTCCGGTCAGCTAATAGCTTAAGAAGTTTAGAACAGAAAGTTTTAACTTATTTATCTTTCACAATAAGCTATTAAGAAGAAAGCAAAGAGAGAGAGGAGAGTTTTTCCTCTCGTCTTTTCTGTTGAAGGAAGAAAATAAGAACTCAATTATCTGTAATTTCGGTAATATCATCAAAATTTAATTTTTTTTAAATTTTTGTAATCAATTTATTATAGTTAAATATTAAAATATTATTCTTATAATAGCGTTTTAAAAATAACGAGTAAATTAAATGATTTTTAATTTTATCGTAATTTCTTTAATGATGCTTTTATAAATTTAACATTTTAATATGCTTATATATCTTCTTAATTGTATTTATATAAAAAGTATGTTATAAATGAGAATTCGGAAGAATCATTTTGAAAATTTTAATTAATATGGTATTAAATAATAGTTTAAGAAATACTTTAATTAATATTTTATAGAATATATTAACTTTGTCATAATAGAGATGTGTTGGTAAATTATCAAAATTTGGCACGAATTTAATTATTTATTTTCAAATACTTATACATTTGCGTATAAGAATTTTTTTCAGTACGCCTTATCTATTCTCTACATGACAATAAACCTAGAGATTCTGAAACAAATAATCTAGAGGGCAATCAGTAGTTTAGTTTTTAAGATTAAGACGTTTGAGATTTTCCGATAGCATTATTTGTTAGAAAAAAATAAAAGAACTAATAATTTATAATGGTTAATCATAAAACAAGTTTTGTATATGTATATAAAAACAAATAATAAATTTTAAGTAGGCAGACATTCCAAAAACTGATAGACGGTAATTTAATAAGTAAAGTTTAATAAGTAAATTTGTAATAACTTAAACAGAAAATTAAGCAGTTTCATTCATTTCTAATAGTCGGTAATATAAATTCATAAATGTTCAAGATATTCTTCAAAACTGAGATTAAGAAAATTATCTAAAGCTTTTCTACTCGGAATAACATCAGAAATATTTCAGTGTTACGCAGTAGAGAGATAAATGTCTTGTATAGGTCTACTCGCTACATTTTTATAATTGGCCTATATACTTTAATATAATAAAATATGAGTTGCGAAATTTTAATTTAAGAATGTTGATAATTTATTTCTGTATACTTTACAGGAGTTTTATCAGTCCAAATAGTTTTTAATGATCAGTAGGTAAACGTTAGACAGAGATAATGCTTTATATTAAAAAATGCAATTATGCATTAATCTTTTGCAATTAAATGGTTTCTCTAAAATATTTTTATTTCTCTTTCAAATTTAGGCTATAGAAAAGTTAATAGATATATAATTAATCCTAATTAATGCAATTCAATAATCTATCAACACCTCTCTGTATTTAAATAAAAACTTTGATTAATCTAATAACATTCTTAATGTAATTTATAATTAATATAATAGTTATAGTTATATATTAATAACTTTTTATATATTCTTACATAAGACAACTACTGGTTAGTCGTAGAAACGTTAGTTTATTAAAAACGAATTAATTAATCGTCATAATAAAATTTAAACTAATTGCCATGGAATATCATAATTATTATTAAATTTAAAATTTTTTCAATGTATTTTTAAAGCATTCTTAATTTATCACCAATATAAATCCTGAAAGTATTTATATTTTTTTACTATTCGAACTACACGAAAACGATATGACCATGGCAGTTGGTAATATGTATTTCGATTTAAAGCCGTATCTAAATCTAAACGAAATATAGACGTTACATTCCAGTTCATTAAGTGGCATGTCTAAAAACAATAGAGTCCGTGTTTTGTTAGTTTGATAAATATCCATATCAGTCAGAATGAGAGACGGACAGTGACTCTGTCTGTCTTTTTACTTCATTTAGCTCGGATGACGAAGACAACCAAGGTCCCAAGTACACCAGGATGGACGAAGAAACCATGCAGGACAAGGAACGGTTTGCACGGTGAGTATCCACCTCCACGCCACCCCACATACCTCCTCTTTACTGTCAGGCATATCTATCTGTAGTTAGTCTGTCAACTCTTCTCCGTCCTCCTCTCCTTTATTTCATCTCATCCCGTCGTAGCCAGGACTAAATAAAAGCATGCACGGACTCTCATTAATTTGTAATTGATGCCTGCATGCTTATCATTATAGATATAGACAGACACGAGACTCACTTCCTCTCTCACTCTGTAGACTTGCCCTCTTTGATCTGAATCGGGTATTTTTGCTACCCAATGGCGGAATGTAGCGTTGCCGAGTTCTGCTAACATTATAAAATCCCGATATATAGATCGCGTTTACTACTTATTCGACATATCATGCATTCAGTTATAATGTTGGCATTCCTCTGGTGACAAAAAAAGGCCGCTCGATTCTATATTTAAAGCGTGTTGAATCGATAATTTCCGTCTTGTTAATTTAATCAGTTTTGTCATCCATCTTAATAGTCGTTATTTTTTCAATTGTTCGTAAAAGTAAGATTGGTATCATCCGTTCACCGAAAGGTAAGAATGATTTTCGAAAATGTTGATAAATTCATAGTTTTTCGATATTGGAAATTGGAACTCTTCGTGTCAAGCAAACATTATTTTAACTAAACCTTATTAACCACATCATAAAATGACCCGAGAGATCAAGTTCCGACCTATTTTCTGAGGTTCGTGTTCGCATAAACTGGCTGTCTTGCAACATAACCTATCGCCTCAGATAAACATCTTTATGTGTAGTTTCGTCCGCCGGACCTTTTCCTACGCACACTCTGCTTGGCAATAATAATCCTGACATTAAAATCCAATTATGTTTGGTTGTTGCTTTTCTAGTCTTTCGTAAATCAAAAATTATCTCCTCGTATTTTTTTTCTCGTTCCATTAGGATATCTTATGCCGAATTGCCATCGACTTCTTTTAGTATCGGTTTGAAACTGTTTTTTTTCCTAGTAAATGAAAATCTTGTACGCAGCTATTCAAATATTTACAATTTTTATTGTTTAAAAAAAGGTGCTAAATAAATATTCCGTCTTTTACCCTAAATTTGTTTTGTCTTGGAAGGAGAGTTTGGTGACTGTGATATCCCGATGAAGTTAAAATTTAAAGTTTATTTACTGTTTTATTTCGAAATATTCGTTCCTAAATACAAGTTAGCGAGTCTCTTAAAACTTTCCCATTCGGATCGTCAGTAAATACTTTTCCTTTTGCAAATAAGAATTCCATAAAATACAAAATTTTTTTAGTATTAAAAAAGCTTAATTTTTCCGCAAATTATTCTTCCGTAATTAAATTATTGACTTTTAGTCCATAAATTATATCTTTAAACTTATTTATTTGCTACCGTCGTCTTTTTTTATTTATATTTATATATATATATTTTTTTTTTATTTTTTTATTTTTTTTGGCGAATGACTTATAAGCAGTAACAGTTGGCTGGTTTGTACAGAACTACAAAAATAACATCTTATAGCCGCTTGTATGTCACTGTTAAATATTGTAACGATGCTTTTAAGATTATTTGGAGCTGGCGTTCGTCCGTTCATACATAAATCATTACGTTGGACCCGGATAAAGTAGCTTAGCCACTTTGTTGGCAAGAGAAATAAAACGCGATAAGGCTCGGTTTTTCTTCCTTTGTTATTTAGATGTATACAATCCCCGAATATATAATAGGTGAAAATATCCGAAAGAACGTTTTTAAAAGAGAAACGGCATTCGATCTCAAAAAAGGAGCGAAACCAAATATTGAGGGGAAATTTAAAGGTAGATTCTTAAGCGGATATATTACCTACAGTATTATAATTTTATAAATGTATAGGATATTCTTCTGTAATAACGAAGTGAATTGATCGGGGGTGAGCTGCGTGTTGCCACCACACAATACCGAAGCAAAGAGGCGCACGCAGACCCGGCCGTTCCCATCGCTGCTGCTGCGGTAGAGTCTACGCTATTCATCATGCGACTTGATCGGAAAGTGGCTAGAATTGATTACGGTGCACAGCTGATGGACGTATTGCATGCAGCTAATCGTTTTATTGGCCACTCGCTCTTCTAATTGAACCGACAACTCTCTGCCTCATCTCTAATTGGAGGTTTGTTCGCTCAGTGCGGTGGCCGGCTTAAAAGAAATTGCCTGTCGCTACATCTGTTTCCCCGTCCGCATTTAGTTTGATTAAATAAACGCATCGATATAAAAGTAAAATAAAATTCGAGCGGTAAAAAAAAAATTGATATGTATCTGGCGTCTCGAATATTTTATTAAAAAATTCCACCAATTTCGTTAGATCTCTTAACACGCTGATTCTTGAGCTTAGTCTTTGACGACGCGGGAAAAAAAACGCGACGTTAATTTTTGTTTCGTCCATCACGTTTGCAGACGTGTGCAACTGCTAGATTCGCGGAATTGTCGCGTGCATCTTTTATTCAATCTCCCGACTACCGAACTAGTCTTTTTTCCCCCTCCTCCTTTTTCCATTTTAACTCGGTGGTTCCAATCGAACGTAATTTGGCTGTTTGAATGCCTTTGACCTTTGCCATCCGAGCCTAGGCGTGGTCGATCGAAAGTAGCGAAACTAACAGCTCTAGTATTAACTATCGGTATCTTGATTGTGTGCACACGCGATCTCTGTACTAGGTCGATGGCATTCTGCATAGTGCAGCTTTAATCAATTTCTTTGACTGTGTTACTAACGTGGGGACGACGAAACCGCATCTGTTATATTTTCCTGGCAAAAGGCGTATGACGAAAATTTTACAGAAACATTAGATCGGTCGATCTCCCAATACAATTGTACGGGAAATGTAACGCGTTCCCCGAAAATGCTGTGATTTCACACACAATCAACCCTTCCATTTGCTATAGTAGTCGGTAATGTTGTTTCCACTAGGGGGAGAAAATGGTGGACGTGATCTGCATAAGACGCGCCTTCTATCGCTATCCTGCCCAACACGCGCAAGAATATAAGCAAATGGAGCACATTTGCGAAATGAAAATTCGGCCATTGTTGCAGTACATGACACTACGTGATAGACGCGACAATTTGAACTAGAGTTGTCTTTTCTCGGTTTAACGCGCGTAAATGGAAAATCGATAAGTTTCTTTTATTCCCCTTCCCCTTGTCCCTTTCCGTAATGTTAGAACATATTCTTTCGCACGTTGTCTCGTCTTTCTGTCCGAAATGATACGTCGGAACTTTTTCGATCGACCGGCTCGTCCCGGTAGTAATAGTTATTTTTCATAACTATGCAAAACGTTGGCCGTTTTGCGTGACGTTTTCGACCTACCGTCGGTTGATTGACCGCTGTTATTTTGTCATTACAGGGAAAATCATAGCGAAATCGAGAGGAGGAGAAGAAACAAGATGACTGCTTATATCACCGAACTGTCCGACATGGTTCCCACTTGTAGCGCCTTAGCCCGAAAACCTGATAAATTAACCATTTTACGGATGGCCGTTGCTCACATGAAAAGTCTACGAGGTTCGTACACAAATTATTTATAGAATAATGTGTATTTTATTAGTTTTTTTTCTATATTACTGATACATGACCTATAACTAGTCGAAATTCGAGATTGCTGAGAAATATAGTAATAAATGTTTAGTAGAAATTTTGGGGAGAAAATTGCCGATTTAGAAATGACGGATGCTCTCATGGAAGACCTAAAGCAATGCCATTTGTCATTCCAAACTGAAGCAATATCATTACGTGTCAAACATCGCCGACGTGTCGTAACAACATTTCTTGTAAACTATCAAATTATTGATGAAATCTATTAAGCCTATAGCAACTTAATGACTGTATTCCCAATGTTTTATACATTATTCTACACTATAAACGTACCTTTTTTAATATTAAATTCATTAAAAATAAAGGCTTAACCGTTATACTTGTAAAAATTGAATATTTTTTACTACTTCTAACACTTGTAATAAAATAATACGCCAATGGATTCGCACGCTAAACGCTGATTTGCCCATTCAAAATGATGTAACATTGCACCTTATAACTAATTATTACACGCTTCGCAATTTATGGAACTATTGTCGAATTCTCAACATGGAATAACCAATTGTACGACGAACTAATTGAGAGAAGTAGTACCTGGAAATCACTTTACCTGCCCCTTTTGTATAGAAAGTATCGATCGACACTTGTGTAAAGTGAAAGGGGGTGGGTGAAAAATTGTTGCGTGTTGCATATATTAAGTGTAACGGCACACTGGCGCCATCACCGACCCCTCCTTTGTCTGATATTTTGTTCTCTAGAATCTTTCTAGTTCGTATTTGCTGAGAAATTCGCATTACACATGTTTTTCTCTTCGGTTACATGGATTATCGAATTATGTCATTAAAAAAGTAAACAAACAAGCATGTTTTTGTCTATCTGTAAAATACATAATTTTTCTTTTATCATTCGATAGTTTAAAACAAATAATAGTTAATCTCTAAGTCCGATGACATGTCTTGAATAAACATTTATTCGTTGTAAGAATACTACGAATGTTTCTCCTTTGCTTTAACGTAGCGAACCGATTCTAGCATGCTTTTCCTTGTTGTGTCTATTCTCATCGTTACCAAGGCAACAAAGTTCAACTATATAAAGGGGAGTAAAATAAACACGGAAAGGATAATTTGAATCATTTCCTCTAGAATAGTTTATTGATTATAGCTTTAATCAATTTATTACTGATTTGAAACAATTGTTATATAAATTATTTACATCATTAATTTCTGATTAGCAAAAATCCTGAGTTCTCTATATTTTACACCTTAAACCAATCTTTCTTTCTACCATATACAGTGTTGTTTTTTTATGAAATCTCTTTCAGTAGATGCTATTTTAATAATTATTGTTATAGTTTTAAAGTCGTAGATATGTTTGTTATGTAATTGTTTTTATTGTTTACTTTTTATCCTGTCATTTGACTGATTACAATCAGACAGCTTTGTCAATAGTTCTAGAATAAATGTTGTTGAACTGGAATAATTTGTTTTGAATGCTTTTAGTATTTTTTTATTTTGTGTTTTGTAACTTAATTCTCTTACTCTTTAAATTAAATAAATAATTTTTGGTATAATAATTTTTTGTGTGCTTTGAAGAAACTTGCTTGAAAAGTTTACTGTAATTTAAACTGATCTTTTAATTTGAAATTAATAAAATGAAAAGAATATGTAAATATTATATCCAATAAATGCATAATAAGGCTGGATTAAGTATCGGGCTAGAACTTGACTAATTAATTTCATAGATACCTTTAATCCAAATTACATTGTATCTTGTATTAAATTTAATAATTATATTAATTTTGGATTAAATTATTTTAAAATAATTTAGATTATTCTGGATGAAAAGATCGATTCAAAAATTAATATAATTATTAAATTTAATACAAAATGGCGACTTGACCGCTTATTCTCAGTCCAAATTACGTAGTATCTATGAAATTATTTAGCCAAGTTCTGACCCGATGATTAATTCAGCCTTATCATTTGACCGTTGTATACAATTTAAAAATGTAATATGCAATTGAAAAATATAATTATTTCTATTTAAATGATGTTATCATAACATATAATGAAATTTTTATAATACGAAAATAATTGGTACCGATGAAGAATTCTGTAAATTGAAATTTCGACCCACTCTTCAATTCACCCCTTCTATTGTTTATGACAAACGTAGAAAACAATGCAGACATGGGAGCTGATCTCCCCGTTTTCGCGTTATGACGTAAGAAGTGGCAACGCGTTTTTAATCTTCGCGAAGTCTGTAAATTGAAATGTTGACCTCCTCTTCACTGCAATTGGTCATACTACATACTGAAAACAATGCTCCCCATTCTCTAGTTTTGAGGGAAAATATCTGCAACATAATACAGTAGAGCGTCGATTATCCGAAAGAATTTCAGTCGGCAAATTTAAATTTTCGCTAGTGCTGTGGCGCTGCAATCTTTGGCTATATCTTGGGCTACTCAAATATCTTACGTTTTTGATACTAACTTAACTTCTAAAGTATAACTTTTTATTGTTTTTATATTTTTCAATATATTTATTTTATTTGTACAAAATAAAAAAATAATTTTTAACGATACAATAGTCTTCGTTAGGCTTAACATCGACGAAAATTCAACGCGAAGCGACACGCAACGGAGAAAATTTTCAAAATCGGATAAGTTAAACTATTTTTCGTGCACAATCGGTTATCCGAACAGTTCCAGTCCCCAATTGATTCGGATAATCGACGCTCTACTGTACTTCAGTTTGGTACGTTCGAGACGCGCAAGATGACGCGTAGCAATGTTATAATCTAATTGTATAAAATTTGTGTTATGTAACTTAACTGCTCATGTGAATAACACTTGTAACGGTTTAATAGATGTTTCCGTGGGAGTGCTAAAATGAGGGGGAGGAGAGTACGATCGAGACTGCGTATCGTCGATGACTTTGTGTGTTTTTCGTATCGTATACGTAAAACAAAGAATATCGCCTATATAAGTTACATAATGTGTATATTGTGTGTGTGTGGGGGGGATTAGGTTAGGATAGAAGCCGTTCGTCATACAAGGGGTCGCGTCGTTACTGAATTACATATTTCTTTGTGATTCGGTAACGACGCGACGCCAAAGAAGATTGCCTAAGTGCAGAATATATTATTTTGCAGAAATTTTTCCCAGAACTCAAGAACAGGTATTCAGTCCTCCTCGCAACATTGTTATCTATATGTGGCGTGGACAATTGAAGAGAGCTCCAACAGGGGGCTTAAAATTTCAATTTATAGAATTCTACACTGGTACCAATTGATTAAAAAAATAAGAATTCTTTTATATCATAGGATGATTTTGGAAAATTTTAATCCAGTTTTTAAAAACTTTTTTATAGATATAGCAACATTATACAGAAAAATAGTGAAAATGTTTTTTAGCTATAAAATTCTTAAATTCCACTCCCCATATTCAATGAATTTTTATAATTTTATTTAAAATTAAAGAGAAAAATTGTTTCATAAAAATTTTCTGAAATTAGTATTCATTAATAGTATAATTTTAAGTAATATTCTGAAAACATCATATTATTGCATAACAAGAAACAAGATATCTTCTCGCTATCAAAATGCACATGGATGTAATAAAATCTATAAATTCACATCCCAATAAGGATTGAAATTTGCATTCATGTCACATACATAATAAATCCACTTCTATTCAACAAGTTTCTTTACAGAAGTTTCTTTGAATTTAATTATAATATACATAATTTTTTTATTTTCTTTAGTTTATAAATATATATTTCATTTTAATAATAACTTATAATTATAATATAGATTTTTTTTAATATAACTATTTATTATAAATTGTCTTTTGAATTTATTTATGCATTCTAATTTATAATTGTTAGAAATTTTTATTTTCTGCATATAACTAGACTCATAAAATGACATTATTTAAAATTATAATCATCATTCTTTCATTATTTCATATTAAATATGTCAATATTTCAAAAAAAGAAAAAAAATGCTATTAATTCTTAAGTAATGTACTATATATATAAACTAATAATCATTATTTTAATGCAGCAGTGTTCTTTCTTACAAAAAATTTTATAAAATAATTAAAATTAATAATAGCTGTAATATATAATTTAATAATTTAATTTAATCTAATATTTCCTGTAATAAATAGATGCTTTATTCAGTTAAATTAAAAAATATTTTTTTATAACATAATGAAAAGACATGAATTATAACAAAAACAATTTTTAATATGATAGATGATAATTATTTCTCAGCATACAAAATTATCCAAATGTGGGTTATTTCCACTGATGGTTCTTTCTCAATTATTGAAGATTGAAATTTTATTTTTATAACAATTATATTTGAAATATTCATACAAATGTGGTTTTACAAAGGGTACAAAAGTTTTCATCAAGATTTAAGATAAATTAGAAGATTCAAGAAGGTTTTGGAATGTATCCACTAATTTTTATTGTGTTTTTTTTTAACCCTCTTTCAATGTTAGATATTCCATACTTTAGAAAACATATTTTGATAATAATAATAACTGACCTAAAAATTAACAAGAAAGCAATAATGAGTTATTTTTTATTAACTGATTTACTTGCATTGATATTGTTGAACCAAATACACTGCAAATATTATTAAATAATTAGAGTTGTTTTATTTTTTCATATTAAAAGTAGAGATGCCACGAATATTTGGCTACTATTCGGTATTCGGCCTATTCGGCTACTTTTTTTAATATTCGGTATTCGGCCGAATAGTACGCAACATTCGACCGAATACCGAATACCAAATCATGAAAAAAAAAACCGCACATATTACTCAAAAACGTATTTATTTTAATCATAAATTATTACATTTAATACTTAAAATCTATCAGTGGTAAGTTGTAATGAATGAAAACAATTTTTTCAGCATTTGTTGATAGCAAACGATTGCGCTTTTCCTCATAAACTATACCTGCTTCTGAAAATAGCCTCTCACTATATACACTACTGCTGGGAGACGATAGATAAATCTTAGCGAATTCTGTCAGGCTTGGATACTGTTTTGCGTTTGCTGACCACCACTTGTAAAGGTC
>NW_019384467.1:585307-654308 GCF_000671375.1 Centruroides sculpturatus
GGTTGATTGACCGCTGTTATTTTGTCATTACAGGGAAAATCATAGCGAAATCGAGAGGAGGAGAAGAAACAAGATGACTGCTTATATCACCGAACTGTCCGACATGGTTCCCACTTGTAGCGCCTTAGCCCGAAAACCTGATAAATTAACCATTTTACGGATGGCCGTTGCTCACATGAAAAGTCTACGAGGTTCGTACACAAATTATTTATAGAATAATGTGTATTTTATTAGTTTTTTTTCTATATTACTGATACATGACCTATAACTAGTCGAAATTCGAGATTGCTGAGAAATATAGTAATAAATGTTTAGTAGAAATTTTGGGGAGAAAATTGCCGATTTAGAAATGACGGATGCTCTCATGGAAGACCTAAAGCAATGCCATTTGTCATTCCAAACTGAAGCAATATCATTACGTGTCAAACATCGCCGACGTGTCGTAATTTATTTTTTTTGGCGAATGACTTATAAGCAGTAACAGTTGGCTGGTTTGTACAGAACTACAAAAATAACATCTTATAGCCGCTTGTATGTCACTGTTAAATATTGTAACGATGCTTTTAAGATTATTTGGAGCTGGCGTTCGTCCGTTCATACATAAATCATTACGTTGGACCCGGATAAAGTAGCTTAGCCACTTTGTTGGCAAGAGAAATAAAACGCGATAAGGCTCGGTTTTTCTTCCTTTGTTATTTAGATGTATACAATCCCCGAATATATAATAGGTGAAAATATCCGAAAGAACGTTTTTAAAAGAGAAACGGCATTCGATCTCAAAAAAGGAGCGAAACCAAATATTGAGGGGAAATTTAAAGGTAGATTCTTAAGCGGATATATTACCTACAGTATTATAATTTTATAAATGTATAGGATATTCTTCTGTAATAACGAAGTGAATTGATCGGGGGTGAGCTGCGTGTTGCCACCACACAATACCGAAGCAAAGAGGCGCACGCAGACCCGGCCGTTCCCATCGCTGCTGCTGCGGTAGAGTCTACGCTATTCATCATGCGACTTGATCGGAAAGTGGCTAGAATTGATTACGGTGCACAGCTGATGGACGTATTGCATGCAGCTAATCGTTTTATTGGCCACTCGCTCTTCTAATTGAACCGACAACTCTCTGCCTCATCTCTAATTGGAGGTTTGTTCGCTCAGTGCGGTGGCCGGCTTAAAAGAAATTGCCTGTCGCTACATCTGTTTCCCCGTCCGCATTTAGTTTGATTAAATAAACGCATCGATATAAAAGTAAAATAAAATTCGAGCGGTAAAAAAAAATTGATATGTATCTGGCGTCTCGAATATTTTATTAAAAAATTCCACCAATTTCGTTAGATCTCTTAACACGCTGATTCTTGAGCTTAGTCTTTGACGACGCGGGAAAAAAAACGCGACGTTAATTTTTGTTTCGTCCATCACGTTTGCAGACGTGTGCAACTGCTAGATTCGCGGAATTGTCGCGTGCATCTTTTATTCAATCTCCCGACTACCGAACTAGTCTTTTTTCCCCCTCCTCCTTTTTCCATTTTAACTCGGTGGTTCCAATCGAACGTAATTTGGCTGTTTGAATGCCTTTGACCTTTGCCATCCGAGCCTAGGCGTGGTCGATCGAAAGTAGCGAAACTAACAGCTCTAGTATTAACTATCGGTATCTTGATTGTGTGCACACGCGATCTCTGTACTAGGTCGATGGCATTCTGCATAGTGCAGCTTTAATCAATTTCTTTGACTGTGTTACTAACGTGGGGACGACGAAACCGCATCTGTTATATTTTCCTGGCAAAAGGCGTATGACGAAAATTTTACAGAAACATTAGATCGGTCGATCTCCCAATACAATTGTACGGGAAATGTAACGCGTTCCCCGAAAATGCTGTGATTTCACACACAATCAACCCTTCCATTTGCTATAGTAGTCGGTAATGTTGTTTCCACTAGGGGGAGAAAATGGTGGACGTGATCTGCATAAGACGCGCCTTCTATCGCTATCCTGCCCAACACGCGCAAGAATATAAGCAAATGGAGCACATTTGCGAAATGAAAATTCGGCCATTGTTGCAGTACATGACACTACGTGATAGACGCGACAATTTGAACTAGAGTTGTCTTTTCTCGGTTTAACGCGCGTAAATGGAAAATCGATAAGTTTCTTTTATTCCCCTTCCCCTTGTCCCTTTCCGTAATGTTAGAACATATTCTTTCGCACGTTGTCTCGTCTTTCTGTCCGAAATGATACGTCGGAACTTTTTCGATCGACCGGCTCGTCCCGGTAGTAATAGTTATTTTTCATAACTATGCAAAACGTTGGCCGTTTTGCGTGACGTTTTCGACCTACCGTCGGTTGATTGACCGCTGTTATTTTGTCATTACAGGGAAAATCATAGCGAAATCGAGAGGAGGAGAAGAAACAAGATGACTGCCTATATCACCGAACTGTCCGACATGGTTCCCACTTGTAGCGCCTTAGCCCGAAAACCTGATAAATTAACCATTTTACGGATGGCCGTTGCTCACATGAAAAGTCTACGAGGTTCGTACACAAATTATTTATAGAATAATGTGTATTTTATTAGTTTTTTTTCTATATTACTGATACATGACCTATAACTAGTCGAAATTCGAGATTGCTGAGAAATATAGTAATAAATGTTTAGTAGAAATTTTGGGGAGAAAATTGCCGATTTAGAAATGACGGATGCTCTCATGGAAGACCTAAAGCAATGCCATTTGTCATTCCAAACTGAAGCAATATCATTACGTGTCAAACATCGCCGACGTGTCGTAACAACATTTCTTGTAAACTATCAAATTATTGATGAAATCTATTAAGCCTATAGCAACTTAATGACTGTATTCCCAATGTTTTATACATTATTCTACACTATAAACGTACCTTTTTTAATATTAAATTCATTAAAAATAAAGGCTTAACCGTTATACTTGTAAAAATTGAATATTTTTTACTACTTCTAACACTTGTAATAAAATAATACGCCAATGGATTCGCACGCTAAACGCTGATTTGCCCATTCAAAATGATGTAACATTGCACCTTATAACTAATTATTACACGCTTCGCAATTTATGGAACTATTGTCGAATTCTCAACATGGAATAACCAATTGTACGACGAACTAATTGAGAGAAGTAGTACCTGGAAATCACTTTACCTGCCCCTTTTGTATAGAAAGTATCGATCGACACTTGTGTAAAGTGAAAGGGGGTGGGTGAAAAATTGTTGCGTGTTGCATATATTAAGTGTAACGGCACACTGGCGCCATCACCGACCCCTCCTTTGTCTGATATTTTGTTCTCTAGAATCTTTCTAGTTCGTATTTGCTGAGAAATTCGCATTACACATGTTTTTGTCTTCGGTTACATGGATTATCGAATTATATCATTAAAAAAGTAAACAAACAAGCATGTTTTTGTCTATCTGTAAAATACATAATTTTTCTTTTATCATTCGATAGTTTAAAACAAATAATAGTTAATCTCTAAGTCCGATGACATGTCTTGAATAAACATTTATTCGTTGTAAGAATACTACGAATGTTTCTCCTTTGCTTTAACGTAGCGAACCGATTCTAGCATGCTTTTCCTTGTTGTGTCTATTCTCATCGTTACCAAGGCAACAAAGTTCAACTATATAAAGGGGAGTAAAATAAACACGGAAAGGATAATTTGAATCATTTCCTCTAGAATAGTTTATTGATTATAGCTTTAATCAATTTATTACTGATTTGAAACAATTGTTATATAAATTATTTACATCATTAATTTCTGATTAGCAAAAATCCTGAGTTCTCTATATTTTACACCTTAAACCAATCTTTCTTTCTACCATATACAGTGTTGTTTTTTTATGAAATCTCTTTCAGTAGATGCTATTTTAATAATTATTGTTATAGTTTTAAAGTCGTAGATATGTTTGTTATGTAATTGTTTTTATTGTTTACTTTTTATCCTGTCATTTGACTGATTACAATCAGACAGCTTTGTCAATAGTTCTAGAATAAATGTTGTTGAACTGGAATAATTTGTTTTGAATGCTTTTAGTATTTTTTTATTTTGTGTTTTGTAACTTAATTCTCTTACTCTTTAAATTAAATAAATAATTTTTGGTATAATAATTTTTTGTGCGCTTTGAAGAAACTTGCTTGAAAAGTTTACTGTAATTTAAACTGATCTTTTAATTTGAAATTAATAAAATGAAAAGAATATGTAAATATTATATCCAATAAATGCATAATAAGGCTGGATTAAGTATCGGGCTAGAACTTGACTAATTAATTTCATAGATACCTTTAATCCAAATTACATTGTATCTTGTATTAAATTTAATAATTATATTAATTTTGGATTAAATTATTTTAAAATAATTTAGATTATTCTGGATGAAAAGATCGATTCAAAAATTAATATAATTATTAAATTTAATACAAAATGGCGACTTGACCGCTTATTCTCAGTCCAAATTACGTAGTATCTATGAAATTATTTAGCCAAGTTCTGACCCGATGATTAATTCAGCCTTATCATTTGACCGTTGTATACAATTTAAAAATGTAATATGCAATTGAAAAATATAATTATTTCTATTTAAATGATGTTATCATAACATATAATGAAATTTTTATAATACGAAAATAATTGGTACCGATGAAGAATTCTGTAAATTGAAATTTCGACCCACTCTTCAATTCACCCCTTCTATTGTTTATGACAAACGTAGAAAACAATGCAGACATGGGAGCTGATCTCCCCGTTTTCGCGTTATGACGTAAGAAGTGGCAACGCGTTTTTAATCTTCGCGAAGTCTGTAAATTGAAATGTTGACCTCCTCTTCACTGCAATTGGTCATACTACATACTGAAAACAATGCTCCCCATTCTCTAGTTTTGAGGGAAAATATCTGCAACATAATACAGTAGAGCGTCGATTATCCGAAAGAATTTCAGTCGGCAAATTTAAATTTTCGCTAGTGCTGTGGCGCTGCAATCTTTGGCTATATCTTGGGCTACTCAAATATCTTACGTTTTTGATACTAACTTAACTTCTAAAGTATAACTTTTTATTGTTTTTATATTTTTCAATATATTTATTTTATTTGTACAAAATAAAAAAATAATTTTTAACGATACAATAGTCTTCGTTAGGCTTAACATCGACGAAAATTCAACGCGAAGCGACACGCAACGGAGAAAATTTTCAAAATCGGATAAGTTAAACTATTTTTCGTGCACAATCGGTTATCCGAACAGTTCCAGTCCCCAATTGATTCGGATAATCGACGCTCTACTGTACTTCAGTTTGGTACGTTCGAGACGCGCAAGATGACGCGTAGCAATGTTATAATCTAATTGTATAAAATTTGTGTTATGTAACTTAACTGCTCATGTGAATAACACTTGTGACGGTTTAATAGATGTTTCCGTGGGAGTGCTAAAATGAGGGGGAGGAGAGTACGATCGAGACTGCGTATCGTCGATGACTTTGTGTGTTTTTCGTATCGTATACGTAAAACAAAGAATATCGCCTATATAAGTTACATAATGTGTATATTGTGTGTGTGTGGGGGGGATTAGGTTAGGATAGAAGCCGTTCGTCATACAAGGGGTCGCGTCGTTACTGAATTACATATTTCTTTGTGATTCGGTAACGACGCGACGCCAAAGAAGATTGCCTAAGTGCAGAATATATTATTTTGCAGAAATTTTTCCCAGAACTCAAGAACAGGTATTCAGTCCTCCTCGCAACATTGTTATCTATATGTGGCGTGGACAATTGAAGAGAGCTCCAACAGGGGGCTTAAAATTTCAATTTATAGAATCCTTCACTCTATTATTAATAAAAGTTATTATCGGAGGAGGAAAAGGGATTCTCTCTCATTTTTTGCTATTTTGAAATTTTTTTATAACATAATGAAAAGACATGAATTATAACAAAAACAATTTTTAATATGATAGATGATAATTATTTCTCAGCATACAAAATTATCCAAATGTGGGTTATTTCCACTGATGGTTCTTTCTCAATTATTGAAGATTGAAATTTTATTTTTATAACAATTATATTTGAAATATTCATACAAATGTGGTTTTACAAAGGGTACAAAAGTTTTCATCAAGATTTAAGATAAATTAGAAGATTCAAGAAGGTTTTGGAATGTATCCACTAATTTTTATTGTGTTTTTTTTTAACCCTCTTTCAATGTTAGATATTCCATACTTTAGAAAACATATTTTGATAATAATAATAACTGACCTAAAAATTAACAAGAAAGCAATAATGAGTTATTTTTTATTAACTGATTTACTTGCATTGATATTGTTGAACCAAATACACTGCAAATATTATTAAATAATTAGAGTTGTTTTATTTTTTCATATTAAAAGTAGAGATGCCACGAATATTCGGCTACTATTCGGTATTCAGCCTATTCGGCTACTTTTTTTAATATTCGGTATTCGGCCGAATAGTACGCAACATTCGGCCGAATACCGAATACCAAATCATGAAAAAAAAACCGCACATATTACTCAAAAACGTATTTATTTTAATCATAAATTATTACATTTAATACTTAAAATCTATCAGTGGTAAGTTGTAATGAATGAAAACAATTTTTTCAGCATTTGTTGATAGCAAACGATTGCGCTTTTCCTCATAAACTATACCTGCTTCTGAAAATAGCCTCTCACTATATACACTACTGCTGGGAGACGATAGATAAATCTTAGCGAATTCTGTCAGGCTTGGATACTGTTTTGCGTTTGCTGACCACCACTTGTAAAGGTCTGCCGTCCGATCTAGGCGAACAGTTTTCATATAAAGTGATACAGTGATATTTTTTAGTAATAATTAGTAACGCAATTTGATGTAACAATGAACAAATAATGCATGTTGTGATATGATCTACTCGCAAATAAAACAAATGTGCCCGCAGTGTCGCTACCGCACCCACTGTAATGTATCAGGTCGTAACATATCACCCGCAAAATGTACACATATTTTGCCGAACATTCGGCTTCGGTATTCGGCAAAATCACTATTCGTGGCATCACTAATTAAAAGAATACCATGAGGTTACAACATTCAACATTATCAACGTCCATTTGCATATCAATTATTTGTTAAAATTTATTCAACTGAATTCTTTATTATAATGTTTTGTCAAACAGTAAATATAAATATTTTTCAAATTAAATTAAATTAAAACAATTATGTTAGCCATTACATATTATTTACAGAAGATACAAGGCAATTCAGATAAAATCATCTTACTATGCCAGTGTTTTTCAATTTTTTTTATCTCACAGCACACTTGAACCTATAATAAAATTTCCATTGAAAAAAAATCATGTGATTTAAAGTTGTGTTTGTAAATATTCCATCACCATATTACTTGCCACTTAACCTAATTCTTTTTATCTATATTTATTGTGAATTAAATAAAGCAGTGTTGTTGTTCCTTGAAATAGCAACAGGTTACAATAATAGTTATTTAAATTAATAATTTTCTTTTACATCAGAAAAGTAATTAACATTAAGTCTTGATTTTCATTTAAAAGTGGCATAATAATTTGAAATCTGCCCAATTTCCCCTATTTATAAGTTAAAATAATTTTAACTAAATATGGACAATTATAGATACGTTTTTGATTTAAATATTTTTTTATTTTAAATTAAATAACCTGTTGTTATGCACACATAATTTTGCTTATGAATATATATTTTTTACTACATTATGTATACTTTTATTCATTATATCAATGAAAAACTTGTATAATCAATTTAAAGAGGTTTTAATTTTGATACATACACTTATTGTTCTTTGGGCTTCTTTCCAAAATAGTTTATTTAATAATCTTCAAAAATTTTTGCAACACACCTAGGTTCCTCTCGTGGTACACTGGTATGCTGTGGCACACCGGTTGAAAATTATTGTACTATGCCAAACATATTACATACTCATAAGTAAAAATGATAAAAGATAAAATTTCATTTAACTGTAGTAAGATATTTCATTTTCTTTCAATTAGTCCCCCTTTATTCCAGCAATTCAAAATTCATCTATCAGTTTATTTTAAATATCTATTATGGAATTTGAAAAATAATAATTTTCTTAATTTTTATATATTTTCTTAATGCTTTAAATATTACTTCAAATAAAAAAAATTGTAGTTGAATAACATTTAGATGATGATCCATTTATCTTTAACTCTCCAGTATAAATTTAAAGATAACAAAACAAATAACTTACTGGAATATAAATACTTAAAATAACCAAACACCTTATATTTCCAGCAACGAAGTATTTAATAAAAATAATAACGTTTTCAACTATTTTTAATAGTCTTCTTCAGTTAAGCCACTTTAAAACAAAAAGTAAAATAGAATGCAAGCAATATAACAGTTTAAATATTTGAAAATAATTACAACAAAATAAAATAAAATAAAATAAAAGTAAAAATAAAACTAAATTAAAATAAAGTATTGAGAAAATAATCGTTCTGGTAAAAAGATTTCCATGCGGAGAATAGACTTTCTGTATCTCTATGGTTGATGCATCCTTTGTCAATATGGGTCTTGAAAATTTCAAGTTTTTCAATATGTTTAAGAACTCCTAATTATGGAAGCTTTGTCTCAATGAACATTAATATCTTGTTTAGTGAAGGCTGCAAGGACAGTACTGTTCAAGTCTTTAGTAATGGAATATTTATGCTCTTTAAGTTTCTGTTTTAAAAGTCTCATAGTGGCACCAACGTAAACCAGATCTGAATTAAAACATTGGTCACTTAAAGGAATAGAATATACTCCTGAACTATTGTTTTGGTTTACTTTCATCTTATCGTTTCATAGAATTCTATAAATCATAGGATTACGACGATAAATTATTCTTAAAGGATTTAAGATTACCCCTATGGTATTAATAACTCTGTTCAATTGGTGGATAAGCTCAGAAACATTAACCTCAAAGACAATGAATTTATGACCGTAATGGATTTTAAATCCTTATTTCCGTCTATAAAATGACCGCCTTGTTTTTGTGAGCTGAGAGACTTCCTTTTTTCTAACATTAATAATGCAACGAAATATCACAAACACATATTAGAGCTTGCACACCTAATTTGTTATACTTTGCTTTTTGTATTTGAAGGGAACACATATTTACAAGAAAGAGGGGTTCCAATGGGGAGCCCGATATTCCCATTATTATGTGAACTAGTATTACAACAGATAAGAAAGTAACATACTGCCTGTTTTCAAAAATGACATACTTTTATATGCAAGATATATTGATGATGTTTTTATCATTTGGAGGAATGTTAATAACACTCAATGTTTCCTTAGCAAAATTAATAACAACCCACATGGTTTGACTTTATGAATGGAACAAAAAAGTGACATTAACGTTAATTTTCTGGATCTGTCCATCACTTGTAAAAATGGTGAAATTTGGACAGATATTTATTGAAAGCCTAGCTATTTACCTATTATTATAACAAAGAATTCCTTTGATCCTAGCAACTTTAAGCATGCAGCCTTTCGATCATGGATAAAGCAGGCCTATACCCACTGTATGAGTATGTTTGACACACATAGAGAATTAAATTACATATGTACAATAGCTGTACAACAAGGATATCATATAAGTGAAATTAATGCCGAGAGTAGAGCGTGATGTGTGCGAGAGTAGAGGAGGCGTGGAGCTATGGCGAATCGTCGTTTGAGCGCTTGTTCTTTTTGCAAGCACAANAATTGAAGAAATTTTATTTAGTTTTTCTTTATTAGCAAAGTTTAAACCAAATTATAAGTTGTTTAAGAAAAACATTTGCTAGTCAGTAGTTAAACTTAATTGATAATCTCTAGGATAATTATTTTTCTATGTGATCTAAATTTTCACTTAATTTATTTTAATTCTCGACTTGTACTATCTATTTAAAGATAGTCTTATAAAGTGCAGTGTTTCATCTTAAGTCTATCACATGATTCTTGTCAAAACATTTTCTACTTTCATATGCTGATTAGGCTACAAAAATATTAATATTATAAAGTTTTGATTTTCTTCTCTCTCTTTTATTTGATAATCTGATAATTTATCAAAACAAATTACTATAAGTTTGTGAATAACCTGCATCTATATATATTTCATAAGAAATTGTTAGAATGCAAATATAGTAGATTATCTGAATGTCGATCAACCGAAACATCAATTAACTAAAAACTTTTCAGTCAGCAAATTTAAATTTCAGCTAGTGCTGTGGTGCTGCAATCTTTGTCTATGTCGTGGGCTACTCCAATATTATTTTTGTTGGTTTGCGTGTTTTAGCTGGCAGCCCTGGCGCGACCATGAGAGGGTACTTAATTAAATTAAAAGGCCATGCCAGGATTTGAACGAATTTCAATATGGGGTAGGTTAATATATTTTTTGTAGATAATCGGTTATCTGAAAAATTGATTTTCCGAACAACCCCAGTTCCCAATTGATTTGAATAATTGATGCTCTACTGTAAAATCTTTGCATAACCCAAAATACCAATTACCCTGCACCTTCAACCCCTGTCAGTGTGCATTTTAGAGATATTTTATCATGCATTTTGTTCTTTCTTTTTTTTTTTTTTTTTTTTTTTTTTCTTNAAGAAAACAGACATTTTTTATTAAGCTATCTGTTGACAAACATATAATAATAATAATAATAATAATAATACTCATAGATTCAGTCATTCTATGGTAAGCACACAAACAACACAGAAACATACACATGGTACAAAGACCGCTTTGCCACTGGTGGGCTTGATTTAATTGAGTCTAAATGTAATTGTAATTATAATAATAATGATGATGATGATGATAAATGCTAAAATATTCTTGAAAAAATTAAATAGAAAAAATGTTAATGTCGATAATATTCAATGACATGGGTTGAAAGTCAATTGCTTCATTCTTATTTCTTGTAGAGAACTAACATACAATAAAATCAACAATTTTTAAATAGTTTTCTAAAGTCATTGTTTAGAGATAAGAAAATTACCAGAAATTTTATAAACTTTAAGGCACAAGTTCAAGTAGCAGTATTTATTTAATATCGATTAAAAGATGAATTGATATACAGAAAATGATCAAGAGAGAACTAAAGGTTAAATAAACATGTAAGTGCTTTTGGTGGTTTTAGGAAAATTTGTTATAATGTATGAATAGGTCTGTCATGTGCAAAGGATTTTTCAAATCTTTCAAAAATGCTCTTGGGATGTTTAGACAAAGGAAAAGTTGTTTGAGGAGTCATAATTGCATGTTAAAATGGATAGATAACTGCAAGTTATCTACAAATTATGGTAATTTAATTTAATTTGATATAGTAAAAGTAACTACATAATCTGTTTCATATTAACATATTTTAATAGAGAATAGGCCTGTATTATAAATAAAACATTNTCTAGAATAAGATACGGTATCGCTGTATGGGGAACCGCATCTCTGTACGCAGTTAACAAACTTCAGATAGCACAAAATCGTTACTTGCGTTCAATTTATAATTTAAACTTTATGGAATCAGTATCCGAACTCTACCGCACCGAAAATATTGACAAGATTAGTGATATTTACAAGAAACAGATTCTATTGGAGAGCTTCAAATATATAAACGGAAAAAAAGAAAATAGCTTTCTCGGAATTGGTATAAGTGAATGTCGTAGATCAACACGTGATACTCGTATAATTCGTGACTATAGTCTTCCAATTGTTAAACTGGAGATGGGGAGATCTGCACCGATCTTTCAATTAATCTTCTATTGGAACAGTCTAGGCGACGATTTACGTAATATATCGAGTTATGAAATCTTCAGAAAAAATGTAAAAAAATGGAAAAAAGGTTAAGACTCAACGTTATTTGTTGTTAATTAATTTTTCTTTCTCAGCTCGCGTCCTGATTTTTGTTTGTTTGTTTTGATTAACTGTTAAGATGCTTGTAAAAGGCCAACCTGGCCACAGTGTCTTTTGAAAAATAAATAAATAAATAAATATTGCTAAATATTTTAATCAAACAAATAAGCAACCTACAACTAAGAACCAAGGACGAAGAGTAGTTCTCAATTATGTACCTTTTTTACACTCAATGATTAAAAAATTATCTTGCAAGAATAATTTAAGAATTATTTATCATCATAATCCTATGATTTAAAGAATTTTACGAAATGATAAGAAGAAAGGAAACCATAACAATAGTACAGGAGTGTATTCTATTCCTTTAAGTGACCAATGTTTTAATTCAGATCTGGTTTACGTTGGTGCCACTATGAGACTTTTAAAACAGAAACTTAAAGAGCATAAATATTCCATTACTAAAAACTTGAACAGTACTATCCTTGCAGCCTTCGTTAAACAAGATATTAATGTTCATTGGGACAAAGCTTCCATAATTAGGAGTTCTTAAACATATTGAAAAACTTGAAATTTACAAGACCCATATTGACAAAGGATGCATCAACCATAGAGACACAGAAAGTCTATCCTTTGCATGGAAATCTTTTTACCACAACGATTAATTTTCTTAATACTTTATTTTAATTTAATTTTGTTTTTACTTTTATTTTATTTTATTTTGTTTTGTTGTAATTATTTTCAAATTTTTAAATTGTTGTATTGCTTGCGTTCTATTTTATGTTCATTTTTGTTTTAAAGTAACCGAAGAAGACTATTAAAAATAGTTGAAAACATTATTATTTTTATTAAATACTTTGTTGCTGGAAATACTAAGGTGTTTGGTTATTTTAAAGATAACTTTCTCATACTAAGATGAAAATGCAATAAATAAAAATGACACTATAAGTGCTTCTTGCTATGTAGAAAGATGAATTACTACAACCAAAATTAGCCATTGTTCTTAAAATAATGGTACTAATTGTTCTACTTTACAAGATTTGTTCATTTCAATACAGTTTTTTATGGAAAATAGAGTTTTTAGTCTCTATAATAAACTTTATTTTGGATGCATTTGTTTACAGTTTGTGATAAAAGGCTTTTTTTTAATTTTGTATGTAAAAGGAGAGTTAAATTTCTTTAATAATAAAAAAATAAAGATTACTTAAGAATAATGAGCAAACATTTAAAAAGCTCATAAGTATTTTTTGTTTTTTCTTCTTTTTGAAAGACTGAATGTAATTAAATAATCATTAAATCCTTACAAATTATAATAAAAACATGGTATTTGGATTTCCTGTATTTAAATATTCAAGTTCTTTTTATTAATCATAATAGAAAGTAATTCCTGATGCAGGTAACATCAGAAATTACTTTCGTTGTTAGTAACATAAGTTTGAAATAATCAAAAAAGTTTTTAATAAGTAACATAAAAAATTACAGTATACAGTAATAAACTTATAATACTATGTCACGTCAATTTGGGTTATTTACTAAGGCTGTAAAATATTTATATATTCTGTGTAATGAAGTTACACTTTCTTGGAATAAGTTAGAATTTCTTGTAATTAAAATTATTGCGTCTATATAAAATTAAAAATACAAGAAGTATGTATGATTGTTTTTATTAGAGAAAAATGCTGTTGTATCAATAATTATTGTTTTAATTAAAATTGATGAATGGAATTTATTATATGCAAGTTTTTAATAAATAAAAAAAATCAAGAAAATACAATGTTTAATTAGAAGCTCGAAAAACACAACATATTTTAACATTTAAAAATTGTAAATAACGCCAAATGTAATTAATAAAATTATGTTCCTTTATTATAAGATAAACACTTTCAAAATAATTTTTTCATTTTTGGAATTTTTCTAAATTATATATTAAAAAAATACACCTTTTCATATGTTTCAAGCACTTCTTTATAGTTCTGATGAATGCTTTTGGCTTGATTTACAGGCCTTCTTTAGGTTAGAAATTATTGCAATTGTTTTTTCTTCTTTTTGAAATAGAATTATTTATAAATCTTAAGTTACAACATAAGAAATTTAAATAACCTCGAAGAAACTTTGAATTGTTCCATTTTTGAACACAATGTAACTCATTCCAATTAGAATTGCTTCTAACCTAAAGAAGACCTGTAAATCAAGCCGAAAACATTTATTAGAACTATAAAGAAGTACTGAAAAGATATGTAACTTTATATATAATTCTTATTTCTCAATTTCAATTGCTGAATAAGTAGAAAAGTTTTTACTATTAATAAATAATTTATTGATATTTTGAATTGATAAAGAGCATTCCAAAAGAATTTTCTTCAGAATTTTTTTTGTACTTCTCTTCCATAAAAATACTATGAAAGTATGAATAGCTAATAGAATCAAATTAGTTTTATTTATATACAAAAATTTTAAAGAGTTTACTCTTTTTTTATAAGTTATATAATTATGGGCAAAAGTTTTTTTTTTTTTATCTACTTGATTCCTTTTTGCTTAAATATTCTGAAGTTGGAATCAATACTTCAGAAATACTTTTTTAAATTTTAAAAATTCTTATAATATTCTATTTTTCTCAATATAACACTTATTTGCATTGAATTTAACATTTGTAATAACATTAGTATTAATACATGCATAATACTAAATAGATTTATCCATTTAAACAAAGTAATTTGTTACTTTTTTAGTTTTGATAATTAATTAATTAATTAATTTTAATTTCATTTATTTAAAACTAAATTAAGTCATTTCATTATCCCAGACAAAATATGTTGATATTTTTTTTATACTAAGGTTTATATTAAGAAGCATACACAAATACAGGCTTACATTTTTAGTTGATTTGGACATAATTTTTCATCTTAGTTTATTCTGCTTACAAATACCTGTCAATTTTATATTCTCATATTGTTTATAATTAAACTGTGCTAACTCAAGAACACATTTATTCAGTCAGTGTCTTAAATTTATTACAATGAAAAACAAATTAGAAAAACAAATAAACTTAACACAATTAATAAACTAAGATTTAAGGAAAAGTTTGCTGGCTGGAGGCATGATGAGAGCAAGGAAGGATTCTAACCAGTAGGATAAAGCTGTATTAGATCTCCCTAAATATTACATTTTTCAAAAATTTTCTGTACTATATGTGCTATTTTAGACGAAGAAAGTTCACATTAAGTGAAAAAAGCATACTTCATTATTTTATGAACTAGCATATATTTATATTGCTGGTTCATTATATAAGTACCAGTACCAGAACTGTAAAAAAAACATTTATTATATAGTTACCTCAAAATATAAAAATGAGATAAAAATATGTTTGGAATAAATAATAAAAAAAAAAAAAAAAATTTCAAAATACATATATATTTGTTATTGCAAATACAGCAAAATCTTACTAAATATTAACAGGTTCTTGGAAACTGATAAATAATACGACAAGATCTATTTTAATTGGATTGTATTTGTGATCTCCGGCATTTATTTTTAACCTCATAGAATCAATTTTATTGTTTACAAAGAAAATTCAAAAACAGTAATTGTAAATGGTTACAAATATACTTGTATCTTTCCTCAATAACATTACAACAAAATTATGGTAAGTGAGGACTTACTGTACATGTAAACCATTGCATTGCAATAAAATTAAAGGTGCTGAATTGAAGATAAAATTAATAAAAAAATAAACGTGATGATCAACTAAAATCTTCCTTTTTTCTTCTATAGATAATAGTAAGAGAGATGGCAAAAAAGGGGGCAGTCTTTTTATTATACATACTATATTTAATATCAAGTATTAATTATACGAATAAATTTTCTTTTCCATGTCCAATTTAATATTATTGGATGTTTTTTATTCATGTGTTTGTGTAAGTAAATAATTTGTTGAGGATCTGCTGATAACTGTTAATTTTGTTAACTAGGATCAAATAACTGTTTAATTGTTATATTTAAAATTATTCTAAATTTAAATTAATTAATTTTTTTTAATTCAAATGATATAATTGATAAATATTTTGATACTGAAAGAATTTGAATTTTAAATATTACTTTAAGTAATTCTTTTCAGATTTTTCTAAATTAATTAATTGTGCTTCTCATTAGATAACAAAATATTTTTATCCAGCATTAAATTTGTAAAATTGTCACTTTATATTCTATTATATTTAAAATATGAAACTATTAATTCAGTAGCTAATTTCATTTCAGTATTTAATATTAGATAAGCACACGTGCATAGTAATTGAAGAAATTTTATTTAGTTTTTCTTTATTAGCAAAGTTTAAACCAAATTATAAGTTGTTTAAGAAAAACATTTGCTAGTCAGTAGTTAAACTTAATTGATAATCTCTAGGATAATTATTTTTCTATGTGATCTAAATTTTCACTTAATTTATTTTAATTCTCGACTTGTACTATCTATTTAAAGATAGTCTTATAAAGTGCAGTGTTTCATCTTAAGTCTATCACATGATTCTTGTCAAAACATTTTCTACTTTCATATGCTGATTAGGCTACAAAAATATTAATATTATAAAGTTTTGATTTTCTTCTCTCTCTTTTATTTGATAATCTGATAATTTATCAAAACAAATTACTATAAGTTTGTGAATAACCTGCATCTATATATATTTCATAAGAAATTGTTAGAATGCAAATATAGTAGATTATCTGAATGTCGATCAACCGAAACATCAATTAACTAAAAACTTTTCAGTCAGCAAATTTAAATTTCAGCTAGTGCTGTGGTGCTGCAATCTTTGTCTATGTCGTGGGCTACTCCAATATTATTTTTGTTGGTTTGCGTGTTTTAGCTGGCAGCCCTGGCGCGACCATGAGAGGGTACTTAATTAAATTAAAAGGCCATGCCAGGATTTGAACGAATTTCAATATGGGGTAGGTTAATATATTTTTTGTAGATAATCGGTTATCTGAAAAATTGATTTTCCGAACAACCCCAGTTCCCAATTGATTTGAATAATTGATGCTCTACTGTAAAATCTTTGCATAACCCAAAATACCAATTACCCTGCACCTTCAACCCCTGTCAGTGTGCATTTTAGAGATATTTTATCATGCATTTTGTTCTTTCTTTTTTTTTTTTTTTTTTTTTTTTTTCTTNAATTTTTAAATAGTTTTCTAAAGTCATTGTTTATAGATAAGAAAATTACCAGAAATTTTATAAACTTTAAGGCACAAGTTCAAGTAGCAGTATTTATTTAATATCGATTAAAAGATGAATTGATATACAGAAAATGATCAAGAGAGAACTAAAGGTTAAATAAACATGTAAGTGCTTTTGGTGGTTTTAGGAAAATTTGTTATAATGTATGAATAGGTCTGTCATGTGCAAAGGATTTTTCAAATCTTTCAAAAATGCTCTTGGGATGTTTAGACAAAGGAAAAGTTGTTTGAGGAGTCATAATTGCATGTTAAAATGGATAGATAACTGCAAGTTATCTACAAATTATGGTAATTTAATTTAATTTGATATAGTAAAAATAACTACATAATCTGTTTCACATTAACATATTTTAATAGAGAATAGGCCTGTATTATAAATAAAACATTTGTTTTTAAGTGAAATAATTAATTGTTATCTGTATTATAATAATAGTAAGTTATACCTATAATTTTCAAATAAGAGCATTTATATATTATAATTTAGAATTTTTTGTAGCTCATACAATTTTATTAGTTGTATAAACTAATCATTAATAAATATTTTAAACAATACTTCTAAATGTATTAAAATATGTAAATTTTGATTTATCATTTTAATAATTCAAAATATATGTTTTCATTTACAATATAGGAACTGGAAATACGAGCAGTGATGGGACATACAAGCCATCTTTTCTTACTGACCAGGAACTCAAGCATCTTATTTTAGAAGTATATATATTATTTATTCTAAAAATTATGATTAAAGTAAATTATTAAAATTTTGTTTTTCAGAGATGACAATGGTAGTAATTGCTTTATTTTTTCAGGCTGCAGATGGATTTTTATTTGTTGTTGCTTGTGATACTGGCAGAATTATTTATGTTTCTGATTCAGTTACACCAGTACTTAACCAAGCCCAGGTAAAAATTGTACTGCTTTTAATTCAGTATATTGATGATTTATATAAACATTGTTTACATTTTTTTTTCTCTAATCATTTTACAAATTGTAATAAATAAAAATTATCCACATATTTTTAATTTTGTTATCTTTCTAAATATAGTTATTAATATTTAGTAAAATAATAATTTATATTATTTAAAATTATATCTTGATAAATATTTTCAAAATTATGCTATTGATATCATCATGATTTATTAAAACTGTTGTTTTAATTAACAAAACTTGTAAAACTTTTATTAAGTTTTATAGACAGACAAAAAAGCTGAATTATTTGTTAATCATATATATATATAAAGACATTATTAGCAAATATAATTTATCAGGTTATAATAGATACATTGAAGTTGCCATGGTAATTACACAGAAAGAAGTAATATTTACTAAGAAATTGAAGAAGTTAAATAAGTTATGATATCAACTAATGTTAATATTTATTTTAAAATAAAATAGTACATATTTAATTTAAGTATAATCTACCAATATCATCTCTCTGTAAATAGTTTTAGATAATAATGTTTACATAAAATTCAGATACTACTTTGATGAAAATGGCTCACAAGATAGTTTAATTAAAGTAAGAAAAAAAATTCTTGAAAAGCAGCACTATTCATAAAGTTAATCAACACTATTAATGATGAAAATTAACTGCAAAATGATCAACTAACACTTAAAAATTAAGTAACAGAACAATAGGCAATTTTTATTTCTTTAACTGGAGATAGGCAACTTATATGCATTCCTTTTCTTACTAAACCAGTTTTCTTCTTCTTGTTCTTTCTCTTTTGCTAAATAAGTGAGTCTTTATGCAAGACATTCTTCTTGTTTATGTTTGTTAAACAAAAGTCATTTCAGATCAATCATTATCTTTTCTTTAGCTACTGTAATAATAAATTTATTTTTTGTGATGAAAATGTTTTCAAATTGTAAGATTTTCAATTTTTAACTAATTTTCTACATTTTTGTTTAAATTAATTATTGTTACATGTAAATTATGTAAAGTTAAAAAAAGTTTTGATTTTGCATGAAGTAAATAATTAACACATTTTTGCTACATTCATCTTATCTTCAATTCAACAAAATATTATAATTAATAATTTCAAATGTTTAGAGTATTAAAAATTTATTCAAATAAATAAATTTATTATCTATAATTTTTAAAAATTGATTTTAATTATTTATAATTGTAGAAAAATTTACATTTTCCATGTTACTTTTCTGTTTAGTTTGTGATGAAAGGATAATATTGAAAAAGCTTGACAAATAAGGCTTTACATTTAAAATTATATATCTTATTATTTTAATGTAATATGCATCTATAAATCACTCTTCTGTGCCTCTATATGTTGTCTATCAAAATTGAAATTATCTTCCATTTTCCAGAAACCAAAGGAGTGAAAAGAGTTATCCTGTTAGTTACCACTGATTTAGTCAGTTTAAAAAAATTGCAAAATTATTAATAAATTACTTTACTTTTACAGAAATTAAACAAACTGTGATAAAATTTATATTTCTGTATTAAGCCAGATTTAAGTTCTTATGTGTAACATCTTTCAACAGTTCTATACAGCAAAATGATATTAATATAAACAACTTTACTAAACCCAATACATTGCAATAACGCATTTTTTTGTAATTTATTATTATTATTGCCAAATTATAGCCCGATGATTTATTGCAGTTGATGGTGGGTTATTAAAATGATATCAGTTTAGACATTGTACTGATGTTTCATAAGGCATCGTGTTCATAGCTGAAAAAGATTTAACTTTTGTAATGTCGTTACATGCTTAGGTTTGCATCTAATCAATCCTGTTCTAGAATTATATCACATGATGCTATACAGACATCTTTGTTTTCAAGATACTTCAAAATATTGTCACTATATGATAGAACATAACTGTTTAGTATTGCATGTGATGTACTATATTGATAAATGCAATAAACACAAGATAATACATGCAAGAATTTAAATCTGACTTCTTGCTAAAAGTTCCATCTATAAATTGTTTTTCTGCTGGTTGCAAGATATCATCTATTTTAATTATTGAACCAACTTTATGAATGATCAAACTTATGAAATGTCTGATTTAAATTTTTATTGAAAAAATACTGTTTTTGACAAATCAGTCTAAAAAGTGATTAGGTTTAAATTAATTAATTTTACTGCAAGAAAAATTTGACATAAATGTTGTTTTTATTGCATAGGCAGTTAAAGCAGTTATAAGCAGTCCTTGACTTTTAGACAACTTGCTCTTTTGTACATAATACTTTTATCTCTATTACTTTTTGTGTGGCAGATTTAAATCTTCATACATTTTCATCTAGTTTATAAAAATTTTGAGCTATTATGCAATAGTTTTTTTTGTCACTTTGTTTCAGTAACAGCAAAATTATTTTTAAAAATTAATTTTTTATTGCCTGTTTTCTGTTAATCTATGGTGTTTGTTTTAATGTTTTTTATGCATTGTAAAATATTTCCTGTAAAAAAAGTAAAACCTTTCTATCTTAATCAGAGAATTTTGTAATTTTTTCTTTTAGTTATGTAGGAATGGAACTCCCTTTATTAAATACAACTGTATACACATTTTTAGGAATTTGTTAAATCCGAAAGTCAGGGACTTCGTGTATAGAGAAATGCAAAGATTATGGAATCTTTTTTAAATAAAACAAAATCTCGTTCATCAATGTATTAATTTACTTTTACAAAATATTAAACAAAAACCACAGAATTATATTTTTATACTTTACTAAAAAGTAGAGCAACATTTAATCCACTTTTGCCCTTTTTTAACCTATGAGTAGAATTTTACTCTAATGAGTTTGTTTGTTTGTTTGGCATTTCATAGAAATTTCAAGATAAACAATTCATATATAGTGTTGTAATTAGCCAATAACATTTCCTGTTTTCACTTGGCATTCTTATATGGATTACATATTATGTGCCATTATCTAGCCATAACAAAAAAATAAAAGATTTTGAATTGTCGTGTAAATACAAAAATGAAATGCATTGTAAAATATAAAGTTTTGCATTAATTATTGTTTCATCCTTTAATTCACAGTTGTGAGTATGTCATAATAAGAATTAGTAAGTAAATGTGAGGAAATTCTGTATTAGTGTTACAAATACAAATTTATTGATTTGTCTGTAACATTACTAAATTGTAAATATCTTTATATGTTTATTTAATAATTCAAAATGTGTTTAGTTAATTTATGTGTATAAAAACTTGACACTTTTCTGTTTTGTTATCCCTAAGCAACACAACAAGATTGTGACTGTTGCACACACCACATGAAACAAAAGTGAATGGCATGTGCAATGCAGGTTTTAGTATTTACAGGAACATGGGGCTTATTTATTTGTTCTCTCCAGTATGGACTCTTGGGAAAAGGATTTTCTTTTGGGGATTTAATGAAAGCTGGTATTTTCAAAAAAAAAAATAATAAAGTGATGAAAGAAAGAAGAAAAGTACCAAAATGGATAACAAAGCAAATGTTAATTAGTAGATAGATGACAAAACAGACTTAATGTCTATTTTGTCATCTTATCTAGTTATCTGCTACATGAAAATAAAAAATTAACAAAATGGATAACAGTAGAAGTCAATTTGACCATTTTGTTTTAACATGTATTTAAATGCTTGACCTTAGGGGAAAATTAATAACATGGATAATAAAACAGATGTCTTGAATAGTGATAAACTACTTGGAAATTACTGTTTACAAACATCAAAAGGAGTATGCAGAAGTACTTCAAAAGAGTACTTAATTGAAATCCTACATACATTGGAAATCATGTGGCATGGTATCATACAAAATAGCATTGTTACGCTCACTGATTAAAAGAATCGTTACATGTTAAATGCTAAATAAAGACTGTGATAATGAATTATTATTTATAAGAAACATAGTGTCTATGCATGGATTTCAGGAAAAGCTGGTCAACTTGATTATCTCCTCAGTAATCTGGACTGCCTCTAATGCCCACCCATTTCAGATGCAGTGGATACAATAATTAAGAATCATGGTTTGCTTTTTGCATAAGTTGTTTTGGTGGTATGCAAAAAAAATACACTACAATTGGTGGTGAAACTTATGCCATCTGTATGCAAATATTAAGATATGATAAGAATGCACATGGAATGAGCAGTTAATTATTGTGACATAGTCACAATACTAGGCTGCAATTTTTAATTTATTTAATTTAAAATATATGCTCGTCACCTCAAATTAGTACTGTAGTGTCTTGCACCTGTACATCATACTTTTCCATTAGCAATGGAGTAGTGTCAGTCATCTATTAACTACTTTCAAGGGAAAAGTTTAAATTGAAATAATGTGACTTCTGGTTTGTGTTGGAAGTTCATATATAGTTAATCAGGGCCTCCTGCCCCAAAGGAGGCCCTGATTAACTATATAATCATTTAACCAACTCCATTCTCATGATTAAGGAAAAACAGATGACAGTGGGAATTTATAGGTCTACAGTTTTTTCAAATTGCAGTTCAATAAAGACAAAGCAGGGATATATATGATCAAACTACTTACAGCAAAAACTTTTTACTATATAGGATCTACAATAAGAAACTTCTCCAAAAGAATGAACAAACTTTATACATAGATTAATAAAGCTGATACCTCACCTAGTATAAACTTTAGCTTAGTGGGCCTATGATCAGTATTAAAATCCTGTTGAATCATTTTATCTTTATTTTTATATTTTATTTGTGTGTAAATCTTTTTTATTTAAGGAATATTTTTGTAATTATTTGAATTTTTGTATACATCTTACTAATATTAGTAAGATGTATACAAAAATTCAAATATTTATATGAGTGTATAAATATCTTCTAGTTATGTATATTGCACATATTAACATGTACAAAAAACAATTTAATATGATATATAAAAAAATTACAAATAAAGTCAATTAAATATTTACTAACTTCTGTTATCAGTGGATGATTCATTTATATTATATGTATTTACCAAGCAGTTGACATCTGGAGATAGTTTAGACTTTTTCTATTTCTCTATGTAATTTTATTGATTAAATTTCTGATAAAATCAAGAAGAGTAATTTACTCCATGTATATTTAAGTTTTTCATTTTGTCATTTGTCTTCCACTTTGGTTTGTCTAAATTATCTAATTGGTGTGCATAAAAAATTAATTCACCTATTTTCTTTGTTCTTTAATTTAATAAAAATTTATTATTAATTTTTTTGTGTTTCTATTAGCAAAACCTACTATTTTTTAATGGAAAAAAACTAATATCAATAATTATATATTAGCTAGCAAAGACTTTGTATTTGTTATTGAAATCTGCTTAGAAATTTTAATATGAATAATAATTCTTTTTCATACAAAATGTAGCATTTTATATGAAAGAAAAAATGGATTATATCAAAATTTCTAAATAGATGTCAGAAAGATGATATATTGTATGAAACAGAGATTTAGAATTGGATAAAAGAGAAATTGATGTAAAGTGATACGTGGGGCACCTTGATACATTAACTATGAAGCTTTCAAATGTAACTGTACAATATTTCCAACATTCATTAATAAATGTTGTTAACAGTAGATAGTCTTGCCATGAAAAGTTAGAATTCAGTATTCTATCAGTACTTAAAGAATAATGTGTATGTATTTCATTGATGGTTAAAAAATAACACATTGAATACATATTGATTATAATTTTAACACTTTTTTATGAAAATTGTTCTAGGTGGATACATATATTGCTGATTATTATTTTTTCAAGAAAAAATAAACTTTATGTATTTGATAATAACAATGTTTATTGAACAATCAGTCATAGGGCATATTGATGCAGACTGCAATAGTTTTTTGATACATACATGCTCTATTTTGATTTATTTTTATTTATGTGAAATATTGATAGAATAATATATTGGAAAAATTATTTCACTATGTAACCCATCTGAATATAAAGTTTGTTATTTGAAAAAGAAACAGAATTTGGAAATTAATATTTCCTTTAAAAAAAAAAAAGAAAAAGAAAATGAAAAAAATCTGTGCACATTCCTGATATTGTACTGTATAGCAGCTTTGTATTTTTGGGGTATTGTAAAGAACAACTACACATTTCTAAATGATTTATCTTTTTACAACGTTCAGTAATTTTTAATGAATCAATCTAATCCAATTTTTTTGAAATTCAAATTTTGAAAAAAAAAAATTTGAATTTTAGAAAAATGTGCAAGTTAACAGTAAATTTAAAATATTAATGCCTATAACATGATGTTATTAATGTATTAAAATTATAAAAATAAAATTTTGGATGAATAAAATAGTTATTTAAAAAAAATGTGTCATTTTGCTCTAATTCTACTTACAACTCTCAAATAATAAATTTGATATTTTTATAATCTTATTATATATGTTTATGTATATCTCAAAATTATATCTTATAATTATGAGATACACATAATTACATGATCATGTAATTATGATATATAATTATTGTTGATGATTTTTATAATTCAGAAGAATAGAAAGATTCTATGTAGTTTTTGTAGATGAATTTTTTGCATAGAATATTTTGTTTATTTTGAAGATACAGAATAAATCTATTGATTAAAAAGAAAAAAGAAAATAAATTAACATATTTACTCAAATTTCACTTGCACTTTTTTTTTCCTGAATTTTGTTTACAAAATTCAATGCATAGTAGAATTAATGATGGGATTAGATTCAAGTGTAAGCTAGAAAACTTCACGTACATATCTAAACGAGTGATCACATATCTTATTGATATGTTAGCACTCCTTCCGTGTCTTCCATTTCTCTTCCTTTATAGTAGTGGGTCATCATTTGGTTTTTTCAAACTCTTTATTCGGATTGTTTTGTTGTTTCCATGCCTTCATATGCCTTCAATGTTTAAAACATTGAAACCAAAGGAAACTGTTTGTTGATGTTTTTAATTGCATGCATTACCTTCAAGTAAATATGGTATATGGCAACGGTGGGCAACCCCCGGCCCGCGGGCCAGTTGCGGCCCGCGAAGAGTTTCTATCCGGCCCACGAGATGTTTAGAAGAAATTATAAATAAATATTTTTCGATGTAATTCGTCTAGTTTAAATTGAATATTATTTTCTGAAGTGTTGCGGCAGCAATGACAGGAAAAAATAAGGGAGTCATTTCTTTATTCAAACAAAAAATGGGAGAACAGAATTTTTCTAAATTATATCTCATCGCATCATCCATCAAGAAAATCTATGTGCAAAAGCTATGCAATTAGAAAATGTAATGTCTGTCGTATCCAACTACATAGTGCTGTTTTTATTGTGTTTAAGTCACTTAAATTTTACAAATAGGTGAGCTGTTCACAGCCCGGCACACGCATTTGTAAAATCTAAGTGACTCATACAACATGGAATTCATATAAAACGGAATAATCAACAGTGTTATAGGGGGGTCGACTGTAGTAATTAATTTATTTTTATTTATTTATTTATTTATTTCATATTTGCAGACTAAAAATTTACAGGTCACAAGGTGCCAATTAACTACTATGGCCCGCGGAAAAAACGTAAAATTTATTCTGGCCCATGTTATAAAAAAGGTTGCCCACCCTTGGTATATGGTATACATAATATTATAGTGTGTAGGAAGAATGATTTAAATCTGCTTACATTGTTATAAAGTTTGATTTCTATAAATATAAAGTAACTGTTTCAGTCTCTGATAAGAGGCAATAAATGTTTGTTGTAATTATTTTCAGCGTAATGTTGAATTGCTAAAACTTTGAGAATTGGCAAAAAAAAAAAAAAAAAATAAGAAGTAAAGTAAATTGGTTATGTACAGTACAGTAGTTACAACTGATGTTGACATAATTAATAATGGCAAGGAACTTTGGTGATGATATTAATAAAGAGCTAGTCAAATGGGTTAATAAGCATAAGATGTTAAGAGAAGAATAGCCAGGACAATGCTAGAAATGCAGATTTTAGTGTAGAAGTACAGAAATTGTGTGAGATGAGATAATTCTCTCCACGTGAATATAAACCTTCTAAATCCCCAGTGTTACTCTTTTTGGCAAATGTTTTCGACCCTACCAGGGTCTTCTTCAGGCTACCGTTTTAATAAATTCAAACAGTGCAAAATCGAACAGGAATGGATTAAATGTGATTCAAATTGTAGAATGTCAACGTTCATATCAAAAATATAGAACACCACGTTCTTTCCTCGATGATGTTAAAGCTTGCGTAAATTGCGCTTGTAATAAACGACACTACACTCAATTATGTGTGGAGTGTTTCTTCATAGCAAAATTTCCATGCTTTGGAGATATTAACTGCATCTTTGGAGTTAATACATATGTTGTTTAATCCTGCTTTATAAATCTGGAAATCAGGATCTGCCACAGAACCTGGAATAAAGGTGGATCTACAGAATGCCCCTATGGTAAGACTATCACAATGTATGGACCAACTAAGAATTATGGAGACCTTAGAGATTTATAAAGCAGGATTAAACAACATATGTATTAACTCCAAAGATGCAGTTAATATCTCCAAAGCATGGAAATTTTGCTATGAAGAAACACTCCACACATAATTGAGTGTAGTGTCGTTTATTACAAGCGCAATTTACACAAGCTTTAACGTCATCGAGGAAAGAACGTGGTGTTCTATATTTTTGATATGAACGTTGACATTCTACAATTTGAATCACATTTAATCCATTCCTGTTCGATTTTGCACTGTTTGAATTTATTAAAACGATAGCCTGAAGAAGACCCTGGTAGGGTCAAAAACATTTGCCAAAAAGAGTAACACTGGGGATTTAGAAGGTTTATATTCACATGGAGAGAATTATATTACCTCCAGTGGTAGATAGGAAGTTCGTTTGAGATGAGATAAAGAGAACCTGTCATTTTTAGAGTCATATAATATGAATGTTTGAAAGCATTGGCTTTTTAGATTTTTAAATTTTTCTCTCTAAAAAAAGTACTTGATTATCACTAATCTACAATATCTTTCATGCGTTTCCAGCAGTTTTCCATTTTGGGATCTTGCAACATTGGGTGACTGATGGAAACATATGAAAGATACTGTAAATTAGTGATATAATAATTCTAGCTTTACATATAGTCTGTGTTTAGTACTTGGATAGTTTTTCTTGTCAATAGAATTGGAATATGTTTTTAAATAATATATATCTTTTTTATATTTCTTAGATATTACATATTTTGTGTATATTAAATATTGAATAAACAAAATCATTATTTTTTTTCTGTAACTTTGTTTTAATTAGTTAGTTATTTGATAAATTTAAGAATTTATGATAATATTTTCTTGCAAAATGGAATGATGACGAATAAATAATTTTAAATTTTTATTGTTAAATTCAAAAACATTTTTTTTCTTTTAGTCTGATTGGTTCAATGCCTGCATTTATGATCTAGTACATCCAGAAGATGTTGAAAAGGTTAGGGAACAATTATCAACGCAAGAATCCCCAAATTCTGGTCGTATATTAGATTTAAAAAGTAAGTAGTAGTATTTATATTTTAATATAAAGTAATTTATTTAAAATTAAAAAAATAATAATAGTACTATTCTAAAGTGCACAATTTATTTAAATAAGAAAAACTTGTGTATAATATTTATTTTATAAATATATAAAGTATTTTAAATCAAATTTATTTAACTTCTTTGGAATATACATATATTATGAAAAATAGAATTTGTTCTTAAATTATATAACTTCTAACATAAAATAAGTTAATTACATACATATAGTTTACTTTAATATTTAATTTTTAATTAAATATATACAATGTGAGAAATGTCTTTTCTTTTCTAAATTTTTGCATTTATTCAATCCAGATTTTCAAATTTATATTTAATATTGATGGGTATCTAATTTGAATGATTTTCATTTTTACGATATATGTATTACTCTTCCTCTTTACATATAAATTTAATTTTGATTGTTTCATTACATTTGTATTCACAATAACTTGCCTTTTCATTAATTAATAACATTTAGAATATTCTAAATTATAACTAGTGCATTTTTACTAGTTTTTTATCAGAAACTAATAGGAATTCTTTATCATATTTAATAATTATAATTCCAATATTTTCCATTAAAAAATATAATAGAATTTTTAATATTTATGTAAGTTTATTTTATTTACAAGATTATAAGAAACTTCTTTTATTTAATCTTTGTTAGTTTTTCTATAATGTATCATATTTGTTGGCCAAAAATTTGGCCAACAAAAACTCAACTTTAAAAACTAAAAATTATTAAATTTAAAATGATTTTTGCAAAATGAACTTGCATAGAACTTCAAAAATTTATTATATAAAAATGTTTCAAAAATATCTTTCATTTTTAACTGAAAATCAAAGATTAATTTATTTTAAAAATCATTATTTAACAAATTTAAATCAATAATTTATCATTTATTATCTGCATAAAATAATTTATTTAATTATAATAAACATTAAAATATTTTGAATTAGATGTTTGTAGTATATTAACATTAATGAATATTTGATACTTCATTAATGTTAATAAGTCTCTTCTTAGCAAAGTGGTGAAAAAATATTGATATATTTATGTTTACAAAAAATACATTTAATTTAGAAATTCTCATGCAACTTCTTAAATATTGCAGTAGCAAAAAACTGATGATAAAGTTCATTTAATTACATAATATTACAAAAATTGTATTGATGTTATTTAATTGCCAAAATTGACTTATAATCATGTTTTTAAAACAGTTGGACAAAAACATTGAATAAATTTTTTTTACTTTTAATCTCAGAACTGTTATTTTAATGAAACTAACTCAGTTCTGATATTATATATTTATATTTTATTATTTAATGTGAAAACAACTCTGAATTCTTTAAAAATATAACAAAATAATAAACTGTTCTCAAAATTTAATGGGCCAATTTTTATAAAACTTTGCCATTTTTCATTAATTGCAATGAGGAATCCAAAAATATAATGAGGGTTCATGACTTTTTTCAATATATGGAGATATTAAAGTGACAATGTTTGTTCTCTCTGATGGGACTGAGCACACTTAACTGAATTTGTGTGTGAAAAACAAACAAAACACAAAAAACAAAGCAATTGATGGCCATTGCTTGGTTCTTGGATCACCTCTCTTTGTTGGCATGTGCAGAGATCATCTCTTCCTTGGCCAGCAGGTACAATGATAGCCTTTTCTTTTCCTAACAAGTGCAGGGATCACTTCTATCTTTACTGCTCCTCTTCAATTCTGTCGTCATGCGACAAAGTTGTGTGATGCCCTTGTACAACTTTTAAGTTATGGAATCAATCAAATTTTTCATTTTTGTTTATGTAATGTTTTTCCTAATAATGTTTATGCATTCCCAGATTTATTGTATTTGTTTTGAAATTTGCAAAACTTATCATCATGTTGAAATCAAAAATTAAACAGACTGCTTATTTAAAGAGGTCAAAAAAAATTAATGAGAAATTCATTCAGCCGTTACTTTAACTATCTTCAGCTTACATTGAATAGTATGGGATAAGAAATTCAAATAAACATTAATAACTATAGAAATAGAAATGTTGATGTTATAACAAGTAGAATTAAACAAGAATATTTTAAAACAGTATTATACAAACTGAGTTTAAATTTGCATAAAATTTATAATTGAATTAAATAAGTAATTACAGGAAATGTTAAAATAATTAAACTACTTAGGCTGTTTTTTTTCAAGCTCTGGTGGTCCATAAAAAAAGACAAGTGTAAATAACAGAATGAATTTATTACCAAAAGTTAGATACAAACATGGTTACTTTTCGACATAATCACTGTGAAGATTGAGGCATTTATCATATCTGTGGACGAGATTTTTTATCCCCTTGTCATAGAATATTGCCACCAATAACTTGGGCCCTAACGTTTTTTTGAAAATCATCAGTAGTCTCAATCCTCTGCCCTCCTAGCCACTTTTCCTGTTCAGGAAAGAGGTGTAAGTCGTTCGGTGCTAAATCGGGGCTATATGCTGGATGTTTAAAGGTGTGAAGACTTCCACTTCTTTCCTGAATTGAAAATATGTCTAGCAGGGCAGATGTTTGAGACTAATGAACTAATGACAATCTTCAAAATGTTAAGGCCCATCTCAAGTCACTGGTGGCAACATTCTATGAAGAAGGGATTTCAAAGCTCATTCACAGATATGACAAATGCCTCAATCTTTACAGTGATTATGTCGAAAAGTAACCATGTTTGTACCTAACTTTTGGTAATAAATTCATTTTGTTATTTACACTTTTCTTTGTTTTATGAATCATTGGAGCTTGAAAAAAAAACAGCCCTCATACTAGTACTATAGGGTTATGAAAATTTGGAAATCAACTTCAAGAGAAGAGTAATTTAAAAATCTTAAAATCTATGCTCAGATGTTAAATATTGTAGTCATCATGTTTATTTATAATGCTAAAATGTCTGTTTAAGATGTAAATATATAATATTTTAAAAGCATAATGGGAAATTAATTCTATAACTGCTCAGTTAGAACAAGTTTATTTTTCATTGTATTCTTAATAATGCTATGTATTAATCTTAAGGTAAAGTAGAGCGTCGATTATCCAAATGCCAATCAACCAAAACGTCAGTTAACCAAAAGCGTTCCATTTGGACTGTCATGCTGAATTGAACGTTTTTGATACTAGATTAACTTATAAAGTATAAATTTTTTGTTTTTATATTTTTCAATATATTTATTTTGTTTGTACAAAATAAAGAAATAATTTTTAACGATACAGTAGCCACGATTATTATTATAAAAAATTTTGTTAGGATTAACATCGACAAAAATTCAATGCAAAGCGACATGCAACAGATAAAAATTTAAACATGGGATATACTAATATACTATATTAATAATGTATTTTTTGTACATAATCGGTTATCCGAAAAATCAATTTTCCAAACAACCCCAGTCCCCAATTGATTTGGATAATCGGCACTCTACTGTATATTCATATAAAAATATGCTTGGACAATAAAGATAATTCTTAGATATATGGTTCTGGAACTCTTCTTGTTATAGAGTTCTGTAGGTGGATCCAACATTATAAAAATTAGAATTATCTTTGACCAGTTTAATGAGGTAAACTCCCATTTTATAGCTATCTTGTAATGTATCTTTATTCAACATGAAAATTTACAGTTATGCAAAGTTGTATAAAAACTTGTATAAATATTTAGATTGTATCTGCATCGAAAAATTGTCAATTTAAAACATTGTTTCATTGATTGTAGCACCATCTATAATGAAACTAATAGTCCCATCTTGTCTCTTCCTTAAAATCTAATTTTTTGGTTCAATGAGTATTTTGTAGAATGCATATTTTTCAAATTATTTCACTGGATAAATTAAACTGGTCCACTATATATATACATACACAATGTTTAAAAATTGTGTAGCTAAAGTTGGAAGATGTATTCTACACACAAAAACAAAAAAAAAAATGTCTAGTCAACATGGATTCAAAATCACTCATACACGAGAAAAAGTCTTAAAATTTTATCAAGGGTCCATTTAAAAAGCAGAAACTAGATGTTTGAAATGGTCACCATTACTATTCAAAAAGCTATTGATATGTCATAGCAGCATCATGTGTAAAAAATGCCAGGAGTGTTTTTGATGATATCACACACATCTTCAATCTGTACTCATAGTTCCTAGATGTTTGCCACTATATCAGTGTATATCAGATTTCAAATGCCTCACATGACTTTTTTCTATAATTGATGCAGTTGCAATAACTTAAGCATCAGTCTTGATAAAGACAATATTTTTTTCATGAAAGCAGGAAAAATTGGAGCCTGGCATTGTGACAATGTCACAATAAATAATTGCTCATTAGAATTAGTTTGCAAATATAATCCTTCATCAAACCCTTTAACCAGTATTAAACAAGACTAAAATTACATGCAAACATTTTCGGATCCATCTCTGGGTCCTTACTCAAGCAACTATTCTTCTTTAAAATTCGTTAGAGCGAAGAACAGTAGAAAGAACTTCAAAACTGCGATATTTGAAAAAATTACTTCTTCCGAACCACATTTGAAAAGTCGAAATTCAAATATCAGTGTGAATCACGTGCATTCCAGTATTCCGAAATGTGATGCTCGTTTTTCTTAAAAAGGTTTTTTTATGAATTTTTACGTTAATGAAAAATAACGTAATGCGGGATATAGTTATGGACGCCCCGGATACGCCCAAACTTTTTGCTTTTATTAAGACACATAAACAAGGCCACAAATTGAGACCTATAGTTGATAAGGCCACAGCACCCACGTGCAAATTAGAAGCATTCTTGCACGATTTCATCTCTCCAAAGTTACAAGATTACCGATACTCCATCTCCAATCCGGCGGAGTTAATAGTATTCCTGAAAAACACCGAAAAGCCCGCGTACATCTCGGTCATGGATTTCCGTTCTTTATATCCATCAATTGAATTACCACCATGTTTTTGCGCACTCCGAGATTTTCTATTACGAAACGTTTATGCTCAGGAATTACGCCAGCAGATTCTTGAAGTAGCACATTTGATTTGCTACAACTCAATTTTTCAATTTGGAGGAAACACGTATGCGCAGGGCAGAGGCGTACCTATGGGAAGTGACCTATGTGAACTGGTAATCAGACAGTGGAAAATAAAATAATTCCGAGATTCAGCCACAACATCGTATTGTACAAGCGATACATAGACGACATCATTATTTTATGGAGGCACGAATCTAACATTACCCTCTTTGTGAATAGGATGAACAACAATCCGTATGGCCTTACAATAGAACTTGAGCAACATAGTGAATCTGAGGTACATTTCCTTGACTTGAACATTGCATTTGGAGGAGACACCATATACACATCTGTCTACCGCAAATCTTGTCACCTCTTAACGTATATCCCAGCGAACTCATGTGATCCGTTCAGATATAAAATGGCGGCATTTAGAGCACTGATTAAGAGGGCCTAAACCCATTGCTCAACACAGGATACTTTAGTTCAAGAATTGAACTATTTGCATAACATCGCTAGTCTACATGGATTCAACACCATGGTCCGTAAATTGGCACAACAATTCAGCAATGGCCTCCCACCTACTCCTCCACAGAACAGTGTAGAACAAGACCACCGACTTGTTCCAGTCACATACAATCCGTTCCTAACATCCCTGTATCAAAAAATAGCTAAAAAACAAGGAGTACGCTTAGCATACAGAAGATGCCCGTCTATGTTTAAGCTTCTACTCAATGAAAAAGATAAACCTAACGAGTATAAGCTACCAGGGGTATATGCTGTCCCACTCACGGATCATAGATTTGAGAGGGAACTGGTCTATATTGGCGCTACTAAACAGGCTATTGGTGTCAGATGGACTGAACACCAATGGGACATCCTCCACAAAAGGGGTTCTACGTCGTTATCCATATATGGGTCAGGCCCGGAGATTTCGGCAAACTTCGACAATGCCAAACTTTTCATTACCACACCATTTACAGACCACCTCAAATGGTTGGAACAAATGGAAATTTGCAAAGCTTACAACACTTCTGCGCCTATTAACTCGAGGGATGAGATTACCCTGTCCCTAGCATGGCAGGTCCTACTCCAGAAAGAGGATTCGCATTAATAAATATGTATAGTAAATAGGGTATTAAAACATCATACTCGCTGAGATGCTATTTTTATTTTTAATTATTTATTTTCTTTATTTATTTATTTTTCGTTAATGTAAAAAAATCCATAAAAAAAACCTTTTTAAGAAAAACAAGCATCACATTTCGGAATACTGGAATGCACGTGATTCACATTGATATTTGAATTTCGACATTTCAAATGTGGTTCGGAAGAAGTAATTTTTTTTCAAATATCGCAGTTTTGAAGAAGTTCTTTCTACTTGTCTTCGTTCTAACGAATTTTAAAGAAGAATAGTTGCTTGAGTAAATGCTGGTATACATGGTAAGGAAATCCTCAAAGGATGTGCTTAACAGACGAAAAAAACTCAGATATAACTGGCTGGATCGAACATAGTAATTTACAAAACTTATTAAAATATCTCCCAACATATAAAGAATTATTTTTATTTAAAAATGGATAGATAGAAAAAAAATCACGGTTAATCCTCAAAGGATTTCCTTACCGTGTATAACAGCCTTAAAGACCCAGAGAGGGATCCGAAAATGTTTGCATGTAATTTTACTCTTGTTTAATACCGGTTAAAGGGTTTGATGAAGGATTATATTTGTATTTTAATCCGGTATTTGAAGATTCTTTATTTATAGAATTAGTTTGGTTTATTTGGCTACAGCAGGGGTCGCCAAACTGGTCGATATCGACCCCCAGGGGTCGATGCAACATCATTGGGGGGGTCAATGCGGCTAGGGGAACCTTTTTTTTCTTTTTTTTTTGCTTATACAGAGACCACAACGTTTTTTTTTTTTTTTTTTTTCTTATACACATACACTTGTAATAAAACTTTACGGTAGGGGTCAATGTGAGGCTTTGGGAAGCGGTTGGGGGTTGACGGTTAAAAAAGTTTGCTGACCCCTGGGCTACAGTAACGTGACATGTGAGCAATCTGCCAAGGAAGATGCATCTTGGGAAGACTTTTGGAAAGCTTGACCCCTATTTAGGTGTTACTGACATGAAGGAAACCCAGAAAATTCCATATGGTCAGCCTTTTGGCCATGCCACAACTAACTAATTATGTTCCAGTGTTTGGTAGTTTTATCTGCTCTACTGGAGGACATTTATTAGAATCAAGAAAGTACCATTCAGAAATGAAAAGACTGAAGTTGTTAGATATGGAAAGTTAAATACTTGTAGACTTTTCACAGGGTAACACTTTCAATTCCATGCAGGCAAGTGCTATATGCTACCTGTTGCAGTAATGATAGAGTGCATCTATTTCACACTATATCATTGTAGCAGTAATTAAGTGAATCTAATATAATATTTTTTAAAATTATCCTTTTTGTAAAAATTATATTTAGTTTATTATTTTGTTAAATTTTTTGCCAGTAGGGATAGTGCTACATGTAAAGCCAGCAAATCAAATGTATATAGAAATCAAATCGGTATTTTAGAGTGAGATGCATGACATTATCTAAGTTAGAAGTATGTGAATATAACTGCCAAGCTTAATGGCAATTGGTCAAACAGCCTAGGAGTGTATAGCAAGCAAACAAACATCCTCATTTATATATATATAATGCAGGAGAAAGTTTTTGAGATAGACATGTTCAACTATATATAATAAATGTGTACATATTTATCAGATTTACATATCATAAAAACAATAATTTTTAAGATTGCTGAGACCCTGTACATATTCTGAAGAAATATGAAAGAAAACCAGCTGACAATTGAATTAAGTTAGTTATTTTATCCTTACAATGTTTACACTACTGTATTAAATCTATAATTTTTAATAAATTTGATACTAGAAATTGGAAGAATTAATGCACCCAACTTTTTTTTTAACTTTATTTGTTTTGATTTAACACATTTTAATAAATTTGTTTATTTAAAAAGTTTCATTTTATTTTAATTCTAAGAAAAGTATTCATACTTCTTTGTCTAGAAAATTCCTCTCTTTAAAAAATTTTTACAATTTGCATTTAACAGTATTGCTAAACAACTCAAGTAAATTTTAAACTTTGGCTCTTTTTTTATGACTTATTTGAATGTGTATAGCAACAATCAGTCTTTCATTCCAACTTTATCTCATCACTGAAGCATCAGAAAAATTTAATTCAAAAAGTTTGATGCTTTGTATGATTGCATTTCTAGAATCAGTCTTTCATTTTTTCATAAGAACAGTATGTTTTTTACACAGATTTTTCAGAAACATTTCTACTCTGTAAAAAACAGAATTGATTGTATTATGAGATTGTGATTTTGCTTGCTTCTAGTTTATAATTAATTGAAGTAGTAATATATCTATAGCCTTTAAAAAATATCAGTTTTGGTTATTATTTAGTTTAACTTAAGCTTTTTGATTTTTTGTAAGTTATGCAGAGTTATGTATTTAAGTTATAAAGAGAAATACCATTAAAGAAAATAAAACTGGTAAATATCCCATGAAAATAATTTGACATAATATTTCACAAGAAAATAATAATAAAGTGTATTTGCAGAACATAATTTCTTTTTAAAAAACCTCTAATCCAAGAGTTACCTATTACAGGTATACCTTGGGTTTCGAGTTAAGTCGTTCTAGATTACATTGTTTGTCAAAAAAAATATATGGAAAAATAAAAATCAAGTTTAAGTCATTTTATTCAACTTTACGTCTGTCCACACAAATATTGAAGTTGTAATATCACTAGAAAAGCGTTAAAAGCACACTAAATCATCTTACTGTACAATAAATAAGAATAAAAGTATATAAAATCATATTAAAATATGTACATTTACAGTAAATGTTAATCCTAGAGAACAAAATATGAAAACATCTGTGACTCTGTGTTGTCATCTTATTTAGCAGTCTTTAGGAGCTCAATATTAGTGTTTTCCACGGTAGTTCCAATATCTACCATTTGGCATCATTGTCAGCACCACTCTTGATTCACATGAAATTGAAATTCAGTTTAGTTTACACATATGCATGGTAAATGTCTGCTTACCGTTAGTAAACTAAACGTCTCTCATTCTAACGGTAAGCAGATGTATACCGTGCATATGCATAAACTAAACTGAATTTCAATTTTCTTAGAAGCCATCGGGACAAAATATAAAGTCACAAATGAATGAGAGAGTAGGCTTATTGCCTACTCTCTCATTCTCATTCATTTGCGACTTTATATTCTTAGTATTCTTCATCCCTGGGGCATCAGATATGTGCCAAAATCTTATCCTTATTGCAAACAACAATTATCAATACAGTTGTCCGACTCATTTCAAAAGATCAAGCAATCAGTACAATCTTTTCACCTTTTTCATGGCGTTTTATCATAGCCAGTTTATCTTCCAGCGTTATAGCATGAGGCTTAGCACTTGCACTAGGAATGTCACATTCATTTGTGACTTTATATTTTGCCCCGATGGCTTCTAAGAAAATTCCTAGTGCAAGTGCTAAGCCTCATGTTATAACGCTGGAAGATAAACTGGCTATGATAAAATGCCATGAGAAAGGTGAAAAGATTGTACTGATTGCTTGATCTTTTGGAATGAGTCGGACAACTGTATTGATAATTGTTGTTTGCAATAAGGATTTTGGCACATATCTGATGCCCCAGGGATGAAGAATACTGTTATTAATAAGAAAAGAGGAAAAATCTGTGAAGAGATGGAACAACTACTTTCTCTTTGGATTGATAGGTTGAATCATCAGTGTGCTGCTATTAGTCAAGAAATCATTCAAGTGAAAACATTGTCTTTGTTTGAGGACCTGAACAAAAAATATCCAGATGAGAAAGATGTAGAGTTTAAAGCGAGTCAAGGCTGGTTTATGAGATTTAAAGAATGAAGAAGTCATCACTCTATTAAGAAGCAAGGTTAAAGTGCATCAGTTGACAAACAAGCAGCAGTCTATTTTCCTAAAGCATTGGCTAAGATTATCAAAGAAAACAGGTTTCTTCCTGAACATTTTTAACATTGATGAAACTGGATTATATTGGAAAAAATTGACAGATCGTTCTTTCATTTCCAAAGAAGAAAAATCAATTCCAGGCTACTAGATCTCAAAAGAATGTGTGACTGTTATGTTAGGAGATAATTGTGCTAGAGATTTTAATTAAAATCATTGCTGGTGTATCATGTACACAACCCCCATGTCCTGAAGAATGTAACCAATGCATTTCTTCCTGTTATATGGATGGCTAATCCAAAAGCATGAATGACTGTTGTTATTTTTGAAGATTGGTTCTTTAATCATTTTATCCTGGCAGCAGAAAACTATTGCAAGAAGAAGGGGATTCCTTTTAAGATATTATTAATAATTTATAATGCTCCTGGCCACTTGCAAAACATTGTAGATTTTCACCCCAACATTACCATTGTGTACCTCCCTCTGAACACCACATCTCTTATACAACCATAGATCAGGGAGTCATTACAATCTTCAAGTGTTACCATATGAAGCATACATTGCGGCAAGCAGTAGCCGCAACTGATTTTTGCATGCAACTGATCTTGCTGAGTCATGCACACTTCATGATTTTTGGAAGGAGTATGACATATATAAGGCTGTACAGAACATAGCAGCAGCATGGAATGATGTTCAGAACACAGCTATGAATAGTGTGTGGAAAAAACTCTGCCCACAATTCGTGAATGATTTCAAGGGGTTTGATAATGTTGAAATCAACAAAACATTGGTGACCATGAACAAAGAACTGGAAATGGATTTGGAGAAGGATTTCATAGATTTATTTGAAAAAGACAAGTAGCCCCTAACGAACAAGGATTTGATAAAGTTCAACAAGCAGCAAAAAAAGAAGAAGTTGAACCTGAACCGTGTCACTTTTCCCTAAAGAAAATGCAGGAAGCGTTTGCTTTTATTGAAAAAAGACTTCAAATTTTCGAGGATATGGACCCAAATGGTCAATGCTTTTCAAAAGTTATGCATGCTTGTCACGAAGCTTTTGCTCCTTATCATGTAATCCTTGAAGAAAAGAAGAACACAGTTCAAGAAACTCTTGACCAGTTTCTTATTAAAAAGCATATCGAACAACTACAGCCAGAATCAGCTGTTGATGCTGACGATTCACAGCCATCTACATCTGCGATGTAAATAAACAAATTGAATGTAAATACTGGTAAATTTAACATAAATTTGTTTATTTTCTACTATTGCAAAATAATTTTAATAACTGTATTTGTTATTTAACCTTACAAAATCATCTTATTTTATAATGTCTTAGAGCAAATCACATTCAAAAATAAAGAGTCTGCGAAGTACTGTAAACATCGTCAAATTGTAAACATGTACTGTACATTTACAAGTACAGTACATGCATTCGTAAATTTAGATTACTTTTTCTGTACTATATTAAAAACTAAAATTTATTTATTTGTAAGCTTAAAGTAGATTCTTATTAACCATATTTTATTAAAAATGCATTTATAAATAAAATACAGAACTGGGAATGGTTATTTGTGGTTTAGCCTAGTGACAAGTAAATTCGACTTAAGTTGCCTCCCCTGGAACAAATTATTGATGTAAGGTGAGGTATACCTGTATTTTAAAAAAGAAATAAGGATAGTGCTTTACAATGTGGATTTTTTTTTATATTTTTCTCTTTTAGTTGCAATTATATTTTTCTCATTTTGTTTATGACTGTGTGAAAAATATATTGGAAAATAAATTTCATATTTATAAAATTTAATAATTATTATTTTAAAGCTTAGTAGATTGTCAATGATGATATCTATAATTAAATATATTTTCAATGATACATATTTTAATATTTACACATATGTTATATAATTAAGTATAATTTATTTAATGAATAGAATTTTAACTGCAGAATAACTTTAAAAAAATTATTTTATTCTTTTTATAAAAGGCTAAATTTCAGATCTAGTAAATACCTGTCATGTGTCTGACTGTACTCTACTCTGGTCTTGAATATTAAATAAACTACTGCATTATATTTCTACTCAGTAAAGTACAATAGAACTTACAGTGCATTGCTATTAGTATTCATGATGAATTCTAGATAAGTTTTAAGACTATATTAAGAGTGAGAAAGTTCTTTGTTGTTAGAATAATCTGTATTCATCAATTTCACAATTTCATAAATCTTTTCTTTTGAAAAGTAAAGGTATAATTACAGTACATGCTCTGACATGCAAATTGCAAGACACTAATATAATCTTTTTCTCTCTCTTTTTCCTTTACAGCTGGAACAGTCAAGAAAGAAGGTCACCAATGTAAGTATTCTCACATTTGTAATGAAATTATTTATTTCTCTAAGGAATTTTTATGCATATGAAAGTATATGAAATGAATTAGTATAAAAAAAATTTATATGGTTTATCAAAGTGTGTAAAATTTCAAAGAGATTTTATTAAGAGCATTGTATAATAATATAATGGTGAAAGTAGAATCTTAAAATACTTCTCTCTTATAATTTATGTAAGCTTAGAATTTAATTTTCCTGGGTACAAGTTTCACACTTTGTTAGAATAGAATGTTCTAGATGGAAATTGGTCATATTAAATTTAATATTATCTATTTATGATAGATCACTGGATAAAATAAATGATAAATTGTAAATACAAAATGAAGTCAAATTCTTTAAATGTATATTAATAGAATAAATCCTTAAGTGTATTTTTAAATATTAGTTTTAAGTTTTTTTTTTTAATATCTAATGGTTATATAATTTAAAATATATTTTTGTGCAGCATCCATGCGCTTGTGCATGGGTTCACGCAGAGGCTTTATTTGCCGAATGAAAATTGGAAATGTTCAGCCAGATGCAATGTGTCATGGTCATCTTCATCGAATTAGACAAAGAAATAGTTTGGGACCATCAACTGATGGCAATGCATATGCTGTTGTGCATTGTACAGGTTACATTAAAAATTGGCCTCCTTCTGGTAAGTTGTTTCTTCATCTCTATGGTCTAAGAGTAGTTAATGTAATTGAAACAGAAGTTATAAATTAAGTGATTAATGTAAAGTAATAATTATAAAGAAGATATTTATGTAGGTGTTCAGATTGAAAGGTTGGATCCAGAAGATGCTCACAGTGGTAGCCATTGCTGTTTAGTTGCAATTGGTCGTCTTCAAGTGACAAGCACACCCAATACCAGTGATCTCATGGGTTCTAATTCTTCCAATGAATTCATTTCTCGACATAATATGGAGGGAAAATTTACATTTGTGGATCAAAGGTAAATGTTTTTATTTGTGTAGATAAAAGCCTATGTTTATACATATATTTATAAAGAATAATAGGTATGTAGAATTGTACATATTTAGTGAATTTAAAATTTATTAAATATATACAATTTCCTAAATTTCAAAACAAATATTATATATAATAATTGCTATATGATAAATAAAATATATTTGTATAATATTGTATACACATTCTAGTTTTATGTGTGTTTAAAAATTGAAGTTTTCATAAAGATCGATTCTTAACTTTTAGAATACAAGGTGTTCTGGGTTATCAGCCTCAGGAATTATTGGGTAAAACATGCTTTGATTTTTTTCACCCTGAAGATCAAACCCATATGAAAGAAAGCTTTGAACAAGGTAAATTTTCATCTGATATCAATGTTTTAAATTTTTTTTTATTTTTTAAAAAACATTATTTAAACTTGTTTCATTTGAAATAATAAATTTAAGAAACTAATTTTAAAAAAGTTTAATCTTAATTCAAATTTAGGTATCTTATCAATTGACAAATCAATTATTTTTCAGTTATAAAATCATATATCAGATTTTTAGATATAAATAATCTTTGATATTGAAATTTGGTTTATTTATTAATAAGTTAAGTACAGGAATTCCTCATATAACACAGTAGTTATGCAAATCCATGCTACACAAAACAAAGGACTAATGCATAGGGTCATGTTCCAAAAGTTAACAAAAGTGTGCTATACTTTTTCATTACTAAAAGAAATATGTTTATTAAAGCAATCAATAATTTATTTCCAGTCAGTAATTAATTAACAGTCACAATTAAAAGTACTGTATTACATTGTGGCTGTCAGCCATAATATTGTATATATGTATTTATTAATTTAAATTAGTTTTAGCCTTTTTCTTTGTTTCTTTGTTCTAACTTCTTTTAGAACTTTCCTTTCCAACCCTTTTTCCCTGTGGGTGGGATTACCGATTCAGAGAAATCAGAAGAACAAAAGAAGAGATAATGCCCGGGAGTGCATGAAAGAAGGGGACAGGAATTCTTGGTTGAGCTCTTCAGGAGAAGGGACATGTGAAGCTAGTGCTCCAGGTCTCAAGTAGGATGACTGGAGACTGCAAGGAACTGAGAAGTTTATAAAGAAGAATTTCTGACAGTAAATGTAAAAGAAGATACTAAATTAGTATCAGGCAAAAATCTACAAAAAAAAGAACAAAAAGTTTCAGGGAAAAGTCAGGGTTTTTCAATCTTCTTATTCTATCTATTTTCATCTACTACCCTTCCTATTCCTTAGTATATAAGTTAGTATATAATTATTAGTTGTAAGTTTCAGCCCACGTATAGTTGTCACACTAATATATTTTATTGTTTATTAAGCCTGTACATAACACCTTTGTGTAAAGAAAGTATTTTGTGGAGTTGGATTCTAAAGAACCTGTTCATAAACAAAAATAAAATACTTTGTTTCAGGAAGTCTATTGAGTATTTATTGTACTGTTCCGCTCGCTGGTCTACATACTTGTCATTAGAACATCACAACATGTTAATATGAATTTTATATAGTTAAACCGAGCATTTTCTGTTTACAAAGTATCATCATAATCTCAGCTTTTTTGTTGATGTTTTTATTTTTATTATAAAAAATTTTTTATGGGTGACAAAATAAAAATATGTTATTAATTGAAAATTTGTTATAATGGATGATGTTTGTTCAGTTGAGTACTGAGCGACTTTTTTCTGGAATTTGTGTTTGGACACCAAATTGTTTGAGTATCGAGATACCACCATATTTCATTCATCATTTTATGAATGATTGCTTATCTACAGTTAAAAAAGAGTTTAACAGCACTTATCTAAAAATGTTTAAATAAACTTTATATTAAATATGAAGATTAATCTATAAAAACAAAACAATGGGTCTTGAATGCTAAAATCTGAAAGCAATGATGACGACACCTGATTGATAGGAAAGTTAGGACAAGGAAGAAGAAATTGTACTATCAGTTTTCATTAAAGTATGCCTGACAAAATGCACAAAACAAATTGAAAATATCAGTATTCTAAAATCCATGGGCAAATTTGAGACAATATGCATGCATGCTTGACTTGAATTTTAAAAAATCAAATAATGGAGTTTTCACTTAAAAATTGTGAAATTTTGTATCCCCAACCTGTGTTAGAGTGAAGTCATGTTGTATAGGTGATATCCCAAATTTTCAAACCATGTTGTACAAAAGGATACCTGTACATTGTAAATTTAAAAATTATAATTATTTTAAATAAAATTAAATAAATTACTTGATATAACTTCATTTATAAATTAATTACAATTATTTATGAAAATTTAATTAAAATTAGATTTTATAATTGATTTATATTTATTTTAATATCAAAAAGGGAAGGTTTTATGCTTTCTTTGAAACATAACAACATGTAATGAATTATTTGCAGACTAGTCTGATATTATATCTAATCATGTGTAATGTGAAAATGCTGTCTGAAATACATTAAGGAAAATGCTAATTTTATTTTGTTAAATTATAAAATTAGTATTTAACCAAAGTTTTTTTAATTCAAAGAATGGCAAATTATATACAATGTGACCATGCCATACACAGACTTGCCACATGTGGCTTTAGCTCTACGCTATTGACAATCTAGGAGGGAAAAATGGAAGCTATGTAAAATTTTAAAACGTATAATTCCACACTAAATTTATGCCATTTTTTAAGTTGCATAAAGTCTTGCAGCATCTTATTTATTCTCATTCCAAGAAAGTGTTACTGTGCTCATTTCTTTGTTTTGTCTTAAACACTAGGACTTGCATTCTCTTTGTCCAGAATTCTTGCTGGTAATACATTGTGTCCATGTGATATTGGTGCTTCTCTGTTTCCTTTATGCTAATTACTTTGCAAACGTGGCTCCAAAGCACAAGGATAGTGATACTGATAATTCTGATAAGCCAAAGAAAAGCCATAAAGGGCTTACTTTAGAGGAAAAATTTTTAGATGTAGTGAGAAAAGAAAAACATTCTGCTCCCAAAAAATTTTTAAAGTTGTTTTTATTTTGTAAGGTATTATGCTATTTGTTTACAATAAACAAACAACTTATTGGAAAATAAAGCAACTAATATAAACATTGGCACGGGATGCATTAACCATAGAGATGCAGATGGTTTATCCACTGCATGGAAATCATTTTACCATAGCGCATAATTAATTTCTGGTAGTAATTAATATCTTGTAATAGACATATATTTTATTATGGCAGCATTAATTTGGTTATGTTTATTCCTATATTAACCACCTGTGCAATTTTTCATTTTACTTTGGAATTAATTTGAATTTTTAAAGCTTTTGTATTGCTTGCGTTCTATTTTAGCATTCTTTTGTTTGAGTTTGATTAACTGAAGAAGGCTATTAAAAATAGTTGAAAACGTTATTATTTTATTAATTAATTTATTGCTGGAAATATTAAGGTGTTGTTTATATTAGTTGCTATTTATTTATTAATGTAGTGTTTATTTGCTTTATTTATATATAAAAAGAAGTGTGATAGCTTTTTTTAATATAGGTAATACTTAGTAATTAATGGTTGTTTGCTATTTTATGCAAATTTTTACTATATTTTCATGGATTGTCAGTTATGTCAGTCTATTCAGAAAAAACCATGAAATGAGATATTTATGTATAGTAAAAACTGGCATGCCAGTTTAAGTGAGGTTATACATCTCTCTCTAGAAACAAACAAAATTTTTATTCTATTATAAAATTGAAACTGTCAACATTACATCAAAAACTATGATTATATGTTTAAGTTTAATTTGTTCGTCTTTTTTCTAACAATGTAAAATACTTGTGGAATGCCAAAAGTGCATTTTTTATTTTTATTATAATTTGATTCAAAAATGCAAAAATAAACATATTAAATTTAAGAAACTTGCTGTAAATTATCTCAACTTACACCTATTAATGTCCCTTTGTGTGAAATTAGAGAGAAGGGTGTTATTTTTAAGGTCAGGGTAGATAGATAGTGCAGCACACACTGACTAACTACTACTACATAAGTCCAATAAGTCATTAATTGTTTTATTTCCTTGTAAAGGAAAACTTTCTTCCTGATTTTAAGTCAGTCAAATTACAATGTTATTATTTTATTATACTCAGAAGAATGTTTTCTTTAATGTTTAATTAACAACTAGTTTTGTTAGATGTAATTAATTTAATTTTTAGTTGCAGTTTAACGGCATGTCGGGAACCCCAGAATTTTCAGCATGCTGGTCTCCTCCAGTTATATGCAGCATATTGGTCAATCTGCAAAAATACAGTACTTATGCAAAGGGTCTTGAACATATTGGTCATGTTTATAGCACAACCCTACTGTATATTATTAGATAGTATAAATACTATAAACAAATTAATAAAGCTACATTTGTTTCACTGACTCATTAACATGAAATGTAAAGAAAAATGAAATAGTATTGTCAAGTACATTAAAGAAAAATCTAAAATCTTTACACAATAAAATATTTTGTGCACTATGAAGTGTAATAATAAAATATATTATTATATTTTGATTTTTCTATTATAATTCTTATTAAAAAAAATGGAAAAATAATTGTATTTTACCATTCTATTAACAGATAATATTCTATAAGTTAATTATTTTACAATAGAAAGAATTTATGATAAAAATTTTTTTCTAGTACTTAAATTGAAAGGACAAGTGATGTCTGTAATGTATCGGTTCCGAGCCAAAAACCGTGAATGGGTATGGTTACGAACAAGTAGTTTTGCATTCCTGAATCCATATACTAATGATGTTGAATATATTGTATGCACTAATACTTCTGCCAAGTAAGTTGATTTACTTATCATTTAATTAATTAATTAAAAAAATCAATATATGTAATCAATTGTTATTATTTATATTATTATAAATACTATCTTTCAATTAGTATCCAGTTAACTGCCAAGTTTAAATAAAATCTTTTTTATTCACTGGAAAAATGGTAACAAATGCCAAAACTTTTAGCTTACATTACAATCTAATCTTGATTAAATATTCACTGTTAATATTTGAATATTCTTATTTTTTCGAAATTTTCATTATTCAAAACTGTGGTCAGTTCAGCTTTGTCTTTTTGTTAGTTTCTTCTCTGTCATACACACAATAATATGTTTCATTCTAAATTCAATAGGATTGTACTAAGTATTAATCAGCTACCATCTAAACCAGTTACCAGTTTGTGAGATCAAAGGATTTTACACAGAAGTGGGGTCCTTCTGTGCCAAGTGTGGGCTCAAGGGGTTTTGTAACCTCCTCCTGTGACTCCAAATGTGAGGCTGGGAGTCTTGTTCTGGTTTTTCCTCGCTCACTATCAGGATTATTGTTATAATTTCAAGATTCAGGGGAGATCAGTGAGGTCTCTCCTTTTTATCATCAGGTCCTGACACCAGTTAGGATAAAATTAATTTTCAAGCTTTCAAGTATGATCAGAACTTAGGAAGATTTACTTGATGGGTTTCCATGGTTACATGGGGATGACAATGGAGTTAGGTATGTGGACAAGTTAGAATATAACAAAAATTATTTATTTAAATGACTAATTAAGTCTATACATAGAGATAAACTTAAACTAATCAAATGAAATAACTATACAAAGATATAAATGGAAAGGTTCTGCAATCTAACCTCAAAAAACTATATATCAATAGACCTTGTTTTGAGAAAGTATACATCAAAATAACAATCTGTTACTTGCTTACTTACATGCAAGATGATGGTGTCAGGAGCATTAACAACATCTGGAGATGGAGAGTAGGGAATTGTATAGATCCATGATTCAGCACTCGGCAAGAGCACCAAATTTAGTGAGAACTATGGCTAATACATGACTGAAGTCTCTGGCTAAAGGGTGACTAAAACACGTCTGAAGCACTGTTTGAAGGTGACCCTTCACCTTATATACTCATTGGTCCACCAATGGTATAGTTCGAAAATCATGCCATATTTCTGTCCCAAGGGGGAAGTCAGCCATTTCTGGGCCAATAGTCAAATGAGGCATCAAACTCAACAATCAGTTTCAAAAGAACTATATTGCTTCTCTCTGTGAATAAGAGGAAGTACAAAGATAACAAAGATAGATAATTTTTCTATCATCTTGTTTTAAAATAATATTTTAAAATACAGTAATACCTCGACTTATGCGATTTCCAAATCTTGTCGATTTGTCTTTTGTTTGAGTGCCACGCAACTCTTGATTACCCACTCCCCCCACACTATTGTTCAGCTTACATGTTCGGACGTGTCGCGCGGAATTGACACATAGCTACAATTTATTTTGTGTTATTTATTTCTGTGTTTGTTATATCTAAGGAGACTTGAGAGACTCTATGTGGTGATTTCTTGTAACCATGAATGAATCAAAAGACGAGATAAGATTAACGAGAACATTTATTAGCTTACATAGATCCGACTTGGATTTTACACAAAATGTGAAATTATACCCCGACTTATGCGGATTTGACTTACACGGCTATCGCTCGGTCCCACCTATCGCATAAGTTTGGGGTATTACTGTATTAACTAAACAAAAATATTAAAAAAATCCCCTCTCAACTCCACATTCTCACAAGTTTATGTAGCAATTTGGTTTAGTCACCATGTTGTTTAATAAAAACTTTTGGTTATAAAATTAAATTTGAAGATAACGACATTAGTCAGCAATAATCTTTTAGAAAACAAGCTTAGTCAAACTGATCTAATAGCATGCTCCATAAAAGCTAATCAAATATTGATTTTGTTTAAAATAAATTTTATAAATTCTTGGAATCAAGTAGTAGTTGCATATGCACAATAAATGGATTGAACAGAACATGTGTGTGCAAATCTGACAGATCCACATGAATGACACACAAAGTCCTAAGATAAGCACTTCTCCACTATAGTGGAGTATGCTAAAAACAATAAAATACAAATTTTAAATAATTGCATTTTTCTCCAAAAATGTTCTCTAATAACATAGTATGTGAAAGAAATAACTTTTTGGTTGTAATTATAACCTGTTTCTTGAAAATTTATTTAACCAGTTCAATGTTGTGTGTATCAATTGCAATCAATTTAGACTAAATATGACAAAATAGATTCATGCTTGAAAGACCTATAATAAAATAATTTAATTATGGTTTTGGTATTTGTTTAATGAAGTAATTGTTTAGTCTAAAACTATAACTTATTTGATGAATTATAAATTACATTTTTATATTAGACCTACAGAACATGTTTAGATTAATATTCTCTTTTTAGTTTTGTAATTAAATATTATCAGTCCATTTTAATGATCAGTTGTCTAATTCAATCAATTCAGAAGATATTTGGACTATTTCATATAATCAGTTTGGAAAATGACACCCATGATTAAAAAAATAATAATAATAAAATATGGATTATTAACTCAATTGTCTTTTACTGTTGTTGTGATAGTAAGAAATTTGTCACAACCATTGGATTGATTTAGTTCAGTAAACAATTATTTGTTGATTTCCCAATGATTAATAATTTGAATCTGTTACTGAAAAGTTTTATATTTTAATTTAATGATTGTATTTTGTTATTTCTAGTTATATGTTTGTGTAATTTTTTTTTTAATAAAAATAGTATATTATTGATATTTAAAATATTTTCAACAAATTTATCATTTATACTTCTGATTCATTGTAGAAGTTTACATCACCAACAAGATGTAGCAACTTCAGGTGCTGAACAGTCTCCGTCTGGTGTAGGAACATCAAATGCAGGAGATGGAAATATGGGACAATATCCAGGCCATAATATGCAACCTAGTGGCATTTTAAGTTCACAAGCTAAACCAGAAGGACTTGACTACAGTATTCCAAGATCTGGAGAAGTTTATCCAGGAGTTGTACCACGTGGTCATTTACCAGGTAAATATTAATATTATTTATTATTTTAAATCACAGAATTATAAATATTCTATTTTGATTTCTTTGCTATTTATTTTGTTATCCAACAAGATATATGAAAATGAATTTAGTTAAATGTCTATAATTGTATATTTTTTTTAATAAAATGACAAAAATAAATTTCTTTAATATGGAAATAAAACAACAATTTTTAAATAAATAATGAAAACAGAGAGCCTGAATTTTCAAATGATTAAACATATTATTAAAAATGATGACAGACAACAAAAATTAAATACAGTGGTACCTGTACTTCAAATTTATTCATTTTAGGAGGCCTGTTTCTGAATCATTCGAAAACTGAATCAATTTTTCATATTAGAAATAATAGTGATAATAAATAAAGTGAATTAATCCATTCTCAGACCCTAAACAATACTGTTTTTAATAACAGCAAATACATATAATTTAAGGTAAAAATAACATGATTAAATCCCCTAATAATATGGGGTGTCCACAAAGTCTGGGTACATAAGGATTAACACATACTTTTAAAACAAAGTAATTTTATTTGATTCTAATATTAATAAATAACATTTTCAATATGATTTCCATCATTTTCAATACATAATTTGATGCGCCATAATTTATGGACACCATTACCAGTCAGTGTGCTGAAATCGACTGCAATACAGACCTATTTAATCGAGTTCACCTGAATTTTGCAAGGCGCATCAAATTATGTAATGAAAATGATGTGGAAATCGTATTGAAAATGTTATTTATTAATATTAGAGTCAAATAAAATTATTTTGTTTTAAAAGTATGTGTTAATCCTTATGTACCCAGACTTTCTGGACACCCTGTAGATTAAAACATGAAAACAATAAATAAAATATATACTGTATAATAAAATTAAAATTGCATTTACTGGTTGCACATTGTTGACTTTGGCGTCTTAAACATGGATTAGAAGTTTATTTTAAACTTTTTACTTAACATTTTGTTTGAATAAAATCAATTTGAAATGTCTTCATATAAAAAGCATATCAGGCATATTATGATGCTTTTTGAGTTTTGAAAAGGATATAACACTGTAGAAACAATAAAAAGAAAAAAAAATTATAATATATATGAGGAAGATGCTCCTAAACTTCAAAGATGTCGCATGTAGTTTAAAAAGTTTCATTCAAGAAATTTTTAACTAAAGGATACAAAATGTGTGGGGATAATCAAAAGCTGTGGACAAAGAAATCATTAAAAATTGGCAAATAACACACAATATATATAACAAAAAATAAAATGAAAAAAGCAATGAAAATATATAAGTTTAACATGAGATCAAAGGATGATTTTGACATACAACAGATTGCATTTATTCTTTGAGTGTATTTTTTTCACTATACATGTAGTTCAAATTCTGAAGCAAATTTTTGTCTTCAAAGTACAAGGTACCACTGCATATAAAATTTCTTTATTAATAGTGATTTAAATTATATATGATGATCACTAACACTGACTGATAACAAATAAACACAAGTGAATTAAAATCAACATTTGGTCACTATTTTTGTATAGTACATACCAATATAAATATAAAAACTGTAATAGATGGTTATGTTGTACAATTGAAACATTAACAAAATATAAAATAATCAAGAAAATAACTCAATTGATAAAAATATTATTTACTTCTAAATTGTTAAAATAAAGGTTACTCTAAACACTTTTTAATTTTGAAAATTCAGGTAAAATCTACTGTATAGTCTTGGTTTAAAACCTTAATATGATGTAAAGTAATTTGGTTATTGTAGTCTCCAAAAGTTAATATATCCAATTTATTTTCACCTACAAAGTACTTATAGCATTTGAATCAGAAAATAATCTGGTTAATTTTAGTAACCAAATTATTTTTCTGATAATTTTAGCTTAGTTTTGCTAGCAATTTCTATAATGTTTGGATGAATTTGTTGTTCTAAGTAGAGAAGTTATTATCTACTGTAATTTCATGCAAATAACCTTCAGGTTATCTATGTTTAAAAGACACTTTGAAAGCAGGTGTATATACCAATTCTAAATTGCAGTTATGAACTCATCAAACTTTGTGTCTGAAGTCACTAAGAATATCTTTAGAAAATATGATAAATCCTTTTAGTACTGCAGAAATATTTGTCTGCCATCAAGATGTTTTTCTAAGTTCATCAAAAACATACAGGTTGCACCAAAAAAACCAGCTACAATTGGATAGGCCTTTGCATTAACTATGGAGGTATATAAGTGGCACTGTTGGGGTCTTTCCTTAGCACATGCTGTACCATTTTCAGTAGTCCACATGCCTTGATCAAGTGAACATTATGCATTCATTATCAAAGCATTTATCAAAACAACAATTCCTTGAATGCTATGCGAAGAGCCTTCCAAAATCATTTGGCTATGGGTTACTAACTTCAGGTCAACAGGTTCAGCTCCAAAGATAAAACCATCTGGCAAGGCTCAGACCAAATGAACACCTGAGAATATTTGAGCTGTAAGAGACTTTTTTATGCAATGCCCAGTACATTCCATGTTAAGCATGCTTCTGCTTTGCAAATTTCCAATATGAGTTTAAGAAGAATCACAAGAAACTGCACATTCATCCTATAAAATGATGACAACACAAGAACTTGATGCTAAATACTGGGAAAATCACTGAGAGTTACGCAAAAACATTCTTCAAGGTGTTCTGAGAGATGCTGTACCTGTGTAGCAATGAAGCTCACTTTCATTTGAGTGGATTTGTAAACAAGCAGATTTTCTGTTATTGGAACTTTTAAATGCTTTGTGAAAGACTGATTCACAGTGAATGTCTTACTGTACTGTACACCATCAACAATTTTGGTATCATGGTAACAGTGATTGCCAACCATTAAGTAGACGTGCTGGAAAACTTTCTGAAGCCACAGCTTAAGATACCTACAGGTTTTAAGAGAAATGTTTATGGGGCAGTTAATCTCTATTTATGGTGATATTGGGTGGCCATGCATTGCCCAATCTCACCCCCTGCAACTTTTTTCTGTGGGGTTATCTGAAATTCTAGGTTTAAACTTATTGACCAAGAACTCTTGATGCTGTAAGGGATGCTACTCACCAAGAAATTGCTTCTATTCTGCCTGAAAATGACTTACCAAGTCATGGCTGAATTCAGAAATAGACTTCAGGTGTGCATTGATAACAATGACTGGCTGACATTTGGAAGATGCTATTTTCAAAAACAGCTGAGAAAACTGTGTTGTGTGTTCTTGGATATGATGAAATAAAATTTAGAGTATCTTGAACAAATCTTTCATTATTGATCTTTGAAATGTACATTTTTTGGCACACACCCTGTATATGCATACTTTGCCTTTAGATCTCGCTTGTTCATTTTCTATAGATCAATCCACATTTTAATTATAATTATCATTATTAGACATTCCTACTTGAACTTTTATCAAGTACAGTCAACCCCCTATAACGTGGGTTCCTATAACGGAAATTCCTATAACGTAGCGAAAAAATTGTAGCAATATTCGTATAAAGGAACTCCTAAAACGTCATTGCTGACTCGTGTCGCGACAAGATTGATAGAATCTGGACCAATAGTGGATGAGCAGCCGAACTACTTTCCTCCGCCCTGCGCCACACTACGGAGAGTTTAGGCTAGTAAGTTGAGTTTATTATCATCTGTACAGTATGTAAATTAGGTACCATAAGTCTAATACAGCACTAATTTTATACATTTCTTGGTGAAAGAAACACTTCTTATTCAACGGCCATAAAAATTATTTATATTAATGATGTCTCCAAAGGTCAAGTTATTTTTCTGCGAAAAATTCGTTATCAGAAATCGCGGCCGCCGTTTCGTGCGCTGTTCTGCGACGAAAACAAGCTTGAGCAATGGCAATGTCGAACGGTGCACACTCAGTAAGTAATCCTACAATTTTTTGTTTATAGCATAGTTTATACGGATTATTCCCAAAAAATTATACATGTTTTGGAAATGTTGAATGGAATTAGTCTAGAATCGGTTAATTTTATAGAAGAAAACCTTTCAAACAGCCTTAGTCCGTAAACTTCACACATGTCGGGCTGCGATTGGCTCATGTATTTAATGATTCCTACAACGTAAAATTCGATTAACGTGGAACGTATCTAAGTGTTATAGGGGGGTCTACTGTACTTCAAAAGTTGATAACTTTACTGTTAATGTTATCATTTCAAAGAACTACTAAGAAACTGACTGCTGAGTTTATCATTTGTTGACTCATTGCTTTTTATTGTTATAAAATGAATTTTAACAATTAAAATTGTCATATATATTTAAAATAATAGCCTTAGCTTGACTGTACATTGTTTCTCTTTGTTTACATGTAACAACATTACTTTCTGCCATATTGCAAACTAAATTAAACTAAATGTGTTGTCATTATAATTTTGGTTTATCTGCTTTATTTTTTACTTTATAATGTACAAATCCATTTTATATTAAACAAATATTCATTTAAAATTTGAATTTAAGAGCTAATTAGTTTAAATTCAAACTAATTAAGCTAATTAGTTTAAATTTAATTAAACTTAAATTTAAATAATTAGCTTAAAAAATCTAATACTATTGAGATGAAAATTATTTTCTGTTTAATTTTTTCTATATTTATTTTATCATTAATAATAATAATAATAATTATAATCAATAATATCCATAAAGAGTTAAATTGTCAAATGCCAAGTTATTTGGGCATTTAATGATTTGGTTATTATAGGATATTCAATCTTGTTCTTTATATATATATATATTTAATTCATAAACTGCTAATGAAAGTGAAACAAAAAAAATTTTTTTAGGTTTGACATTTTATAAACAGCATACCAGTAAGTGTTATACTTTCAGTGTCTGCTCCAGTGGTGTGAGTTTTGCAAGAATTTTATTTCTGTTTAATGAATTTCTGTGGATTATCTGCATGAAATTACAATAACATTAATGTATATGTCTGGAAAAGATCTATGGGTATTTGGATAGCATAATTCAGGGGTTTCCAACCTTTCTTTGATCCCTTTTAAGAAAAATTTTTTTCATCAACCCTCTTCAATATTAATTATACTATACTATATTACATATTATGTTATACTAGCTGTTACCCGCAACTTTGCCTGCGGAGGTTTTGCAAGCATACCCCATTTATATTCAGTATTTCAACAACCATAGTAATTGTTATATAACACCTACTGCTGAGAATGATGAGAATTGCTGAGAATCAAACAAACTATTTTCAATTTGATCAATTTTCTGGAACTTTTACAATCATTCTATAATCAAACCAATATGCAATAACAAATTCAAATTTAAAACAGTTTGAACATTTGGTTAAAAAATCAAAATATATAAAAATATTCATAACAATGTCTGAAATGCTATCAATTTAATACACCTAAGTAATCAATGAATACTAAACATAGTTGAAAACAAAAATTGCTTCTAAAATAGTACAGTAGAAGCTGTTCTTCAGGTCTCTGGGTGATGATGAATCAGTGAGTCAGTCAGTCAGTCAGGACAAGTAATTTTATATATTTAGATTTATATATAAATATATTTGCTATAGCCTCTTACATAATTCTAAAAAAATCTTCCTACACTTATTTAAGAGCAAAAATATGCAAAACTTTTAATGTTTTTAAATAAATTTTTTTATATTTGCAAAGTTATATTGACCCTGATGGGAAACCCTGTCATAATTGATGATAAACTTCCTGATTTGCAAAAGTTGTAAGGTTTGAATTAATTCTAAGCCATCCTTTTTTAACAAAATTTAAAATTGTTTCACTGAATTAAAATTATGTTATCAACAATATTAATAATAATTGTCAAATTTATGATGACAGATTTATCTAATCATCAATGTATTTAGTTTTAAATATAAAAAGTAATCCAATGATTAGCAGATCATTTCTATGTTTGAATTATAAACAATGTGTTAAAAGGTTAAGTTAATGTGTTGTATTTCAACATATGTATGTTCTTTTAGAAAAGATTAAGATATATTCATAATTTTTTATAGGTTCCCAAGGACTGCAAGAACGTCGTCCTGGTTCTGGTCAGCCAGTGTATGGAACATATGAAGCTAATACTCAATCTCATTCCAGTTTAAATTATCCAAGCACAAGTGTTGGTGGTGGGGGTACAGGGACCATAGCTCAAACAGCACCAAGTGCTGCAGCTACAAGTGGTGTTCTAGCAAGAATTAGTAAACCTTCTTCAGCCTCAACTTCTTCGGCTTCCCCTCCTCAAGGTGCCTGGAACCAACGACACATAGGACAGGTAAATACTGTTAATATATCAAAAATTTGCCAATGTCTAAATGATGAATATACAGTTATTTTTTGACAACATGGAAAACAATAACCATTTATTAAAAAACTAAATCCAAGCACAGCCCAATTTTGATATTCAAAATAAAACAGATACTGGTCTCTAAAATAATAATAATTCAGTGTTTGAAGTATAATATATAACTTTTCTATTGGGTATTTATTTGTTTACATCTTCTGTGTGCTTATGTAGTTCATTCAAATATTATTTAAAAAGAAATAATTTGTGGGCTGTAGTAGCCACACAAAGAGATACAAGGGAATCAAATGTAAATGGGATTTTTGTTCCTGAGCAACTAAGGTTGGCAGTACAGGGTCCACACATCTAGTCTGATTGGGTAGGGTCATTAGGAGTGGGGAAAGCCAGCCGTTTCATACTTTCAACCAATTCGTCAGTAGTGCTCACGATGTCAGAGCAACAGGTATACCCCTCTGTTGTGCAACACATAATCGTACAATTTCTTGCTCGTGAAGGAGTCAACATGACAGATTGACTGCACAGTTTGGGGATCAAACACTGTCAAGGACTTGTGTGTTTACCTGGCATAAAAAGTTCAAGGAAGGACGGACACGAGTGGAAAATCAGAAACATGATCACCGTCTCGGACCAGCATCACAAGCGAAAACATTTGAGTGGCTTGAGATATTATTGAAGAGGAGAGACGAATCGGAATTTGCGGAATTGCAGAGAAGGTCAGAATAAGTTATGGAAGCTGTCGAGTGATTGAGATGTCATTCTCCTCCATGACAACGCCAGGCCCCATACTGCAGCTCTAACAGTCTCAAAACTTAACGAAATGCACTGGACTACACTTGATCATCTTCCCTACAGTCCAGACCTATCGCCCTGCGATTTTCATTTGTTTGGGCCGCTTAAAGAAGCTATAGGAGAGCAGCAATTTGAAAATGATGCAGGAGTGGAGGAATTCGTGCGCAATTGGCTCCTGATGCAACCAACTTCATTCTACAGTACTGGAATAAGAAACCTTCCTTCTCACTGGGAAAAATGTATTTCTAAAGCAGGAAGCAATGTAGAAAAATAAATCATAATGTTTTTTTTATTTTTTAATAAATAATTTTAAAACATAAAATAAATTCTGTTTATATTTGATCCACCCTTGTATTATATCACCATGACATACACTCATTCCATTGATATCTGCAAAGGATACCAGACACCAATTTAAATGATGCTGTATGATGTTAAATTTACAGCTTGATGAAGCACTATTTTTACAGAATGTAGCATATAATTATCACAATAAACATCAGTGGGCAGACTGTGTTCTATGATGCACACAACATAAGTGATACCAATTGTTTTACCCTATATGGGTAAAACAATTGGTATCACTTATGGTCTGGTGTGGAATATGGGGTGAATAGCTTCTTGGTTCTAGTGATCAAGAAGCTATTATGAACATCCTGAAAAACACAATGGTGAATGAATGGCTTGATGACTTGCTGTTGGTGCAACTAAAGAGGGTTTAAAACCAGCACAATAGTACCACCTCATTCCCAGAAATACATATATCAGTGGCTACAGCAATTTGGCAATTACTAAACAGCACAACACAATACTGTTCCAAGGTCACTGCATTCCCAGACTTGACTCTTCCTAATTTTTTGTTGTGGGATCACTAAAAGCAATAGGTTTTGATTGGTAAATTTTATGTTTACTGATCATAACCATTCATAACCATATTCAATAATATTTTTAATTGTGAAAATGAGAAACCAGATTTTTTTCAATGCATAGCAACTATATATTGCATTTGGCTTTCTGTAATTCAGTGATCATAGAATATTGATTTAATTAGAATCTTGAATACTTTTTATGCAACAAATTGTTTTTTGAACAGTTTTAAAAACTGTGTTGAAATTTTTGTATTCCTTTATGTGCAGGATTAGTGTTTTTTTTTTTTTTATGTATTGACAAAATTCTTAATTTTTAGATATTGTAAATTTATAGGTATAATATACTGAAATTATAAATGCATAGATTTATCATTTAAAATAATTGTTTGAAATTTATTTTATAAATTATTCTTATTTAATTATAATTAATGTTATACTTTTAGCCAACATCAGAATCATTTAATCAAGGTTATAACCAAATGAGTCCTGCCACTCGTAGTCCATCAGGCCCAACTTATACCCAGCTTGGTTCTACTCCTGGATCTAGAAGTAAATATATCTTACATTAATTTTTGTAATTATGGGTAAATTAATTTATAGAAATTACATTTTATTTTGTAAAATATGATACGTTTGTCTTAATTTTCTTTTTATTAAAACCATATTTACATATACAATACATTGTGTATATTTACAGCCTAATCATTGTAGATGTATTGATTACACGCATAAAATGCATGATGTAAACTCTATATGTAACTCAGATATCGGCTATGACAGTTTTATTAATAATTATAGAATTAATTTTACTATTTAATATATGTAAATGTAGAAAATAAGGTCTGTTAAATAGAAAACTATTGTTAATTTAATTACATCCTATAATTATATTTGTTCACAAATGGTTATTAGTTCCAATGAGAAGTTAAGTAATTAATATTATCAATTTAATCCACATAATGCATCTGTAAAATGCATACATTATACAGGAGAGAGAATATAGTTTTAAAGCTTACATGCATAAATTGCATAATGTTTCATAAAATGGTAATGGGTACCAACAAATTATCAGAAAAAAATTTAATTGTTAAATTCACTGCATTTGTTTCTTTGGTAAACACATGAGCCATTTCTAAATCAAAAATTGATTGGTAGTGAAGAGCAGATTTATATGATAATGATGTACAAAAAAGACATTATGAAAGAAAAGTCTGGCATATACTAAAAGATTGTTATTACTACTGATGTGACTGCATAAATGTTCTATTTTTGTGAACTTGGTAAACCCAATAAAATAATTAATTTTATACGTCACTACTAGTAATGATGCATTACCATACAAGATAAAGCAAGTTCGGCAAACAGAAAAGATGTAATTTTTCATCAGAACAATACTAAATATCATATGACAATAAATGCTGAGCAAAGAATTTGGCTGAGAAATTACTTATTCTGTATTAGTCTTCAAACATTTTTTTATGAGGTTAATTTGTTAGTATACAAGTAAACAGACTCATTATCAAAAGAAGTCTTCTCTACATCTAAAGTAAGAAGTCAATGAATTTGACTTCTTACTTTAGATGTAGAGAAGTCAAATTCAAAAATGAAATCAAAGTATAAAAAAGACTTCTTTGAATGTAAATCTTATACAGTATAAAGATTACGATAACAACAATGAAAATTATACATTAGATTAAACAAAGAAAAGTCTTAAAATAATTTTTTCTTATTGTTAAAAACTTAAATTACTTTTTGCTAATAATATATAATAAAAATTTTGAACATCTTGAAAAAAAATGTGTAATTTATGTTTAATTCATATTCAATTCTAGGTCTTTGGGGACAATGGCAGGGTGCTCCCACAGAAACATCTGCCTCCTCTTCTGGAGCTAGTCATCAAGCAACTCACGGTAGTGGTGGCAATGGACCTCAGCAACAGGAATTAACGGACATGCTTCAAATGTTGGACCAAACAGGAGCCACTTCCTTCGAAGATTTAAGCATGTTCAATACATTTTCGGAATGAAAAAATTTGTAGCCGGTTTTTCTTTACATTGTATTATAATTTAGCACAACTTTCGAAAAGTTTTGTGCTTTTTGTTTGGGGTAGCTGTTTACGCCATATCATCATATCCCCAATTCTTCTATGTAAAAGATTTAATTGCAACTCGAGTCAAATACATTGTAATGTAGAATGAATCTGTTAATCCGAAAAGATATTCATGTGCATGAACTGTTTTCTTCGCTCATTTTACGGGAACGATTACCTCGTTTGAGGTGACGTCGTAACTAAAGTATCGGCACATCTCATTGGCTCTACCATATAAAAAATAATCTGTATTGACACAGACGTAAATAGTGGATAAAACAGGACACATTGTCTATATGCATTTTTACATAAAATCTCATAAGTAAAAAAAACAATAATAAACTAGTATCGATGAAGGGATTTTTGTCTGTCCTGGGTAAATAATTGTGATTATAAGTTTGATGGCAACAACTAGAAATTTTAACTAATTTGAGAATAGAGTTATGTTATTTTTAATGCATTTTGCAGTATAGGTTATGAAATTTTTAATTTAATCTCACGTTTACAGTAATATATTTTGTAATATGCCGGCCACATTTGCACCGGTCGGTTAATTAGCATTCACGTTCTACGGGACCGAATCGTTCGAGTAATCAGAATTATCATTCGAAAGAAATAGTTTTTATTGCGAGTTATTGCACGTATCCCGTGAATAAATGTTTTGAGACTCAGGAAGATCTTTTATGCGACCAGAAAATTCGGTCAATCACAAAGAAAAACGAAGAGTGACTTGAATTATTTTCTGCTTACAGAGAGTTATAGGTGCCTTTAGTTTATTTAACAGCAATAAAAATCAAATTGCCAAAATTATTTTACATAATAGAATTTAAAGCTTTGTTGTCTTTGTTTGTAAAATGATTTCTTGGCTTTAAACACTGAAAAAATTCAGCGTTGTAAAAATGAATTGTCCAAGAAAGACTGTACTACAATAACCTTTTATTAAAAAAAAAGAATTTTTTTTTAACAATAAATCGTGATTGCATTTTCAGAATTTTGAAAATGGATGAAATTCTATTTAAAAAACTTGAAAGAACAAAATGTGTGCAATGTCTTTAGCAGTTTTATATTCTTTATAGCTTTTTGTCTATATTAAATTCATATTGTGACCATCTCTTGGTCATGCACACTTTTAAAGTCTATTTCAAATATATTTTATTGGAATGGGTAAAAAACTGATAACAAATTATAATCATCATCATCATTCTCACCATGTCTGTTGTATATGTTGTTTCACATCCAGATGATTTTTTTTATAAATATATATATATATATATATATAAATATATATATCACACACAATGAATATACTTGTTTTATATAATCATGCTCTGATAAATTAGCATGCTTATATCATTATTGTTTGAAAATTTCATTTTAGATTGAATATGTGAAAAAAAGGAACATTAATGTAACAAAACAGGATATCATTTTTTGACAGTAAAGTTGTTGAAAAAAATTGTGTTTGTATTTTTTTTAGTTGTTTTATAAGATTGATAATTTTAAGGGGAAAAGATACAATTTTACTTCCATATCTAGCAGATTTAATCTTGGTCTCTAGTAAAAAAAAATGTAAGATAGATACAATCAAATTAAGCAGGATAATCGATGGTTCATGGACTATGGTAGTTCAAATTCCACAGTAAATCCACAAATTAACCCTTGAATATGGCGCTAATAATATAGTAATTCGCAATATTAATAAAACAATGGCACATTTAGAACCTATTATCGGCTCCAGGCAAGTGCCTTGCCTGCCTTGTACCAAATTAGGCCGTTTGTAATCCTAATGCAGTCATTATAAAATCTATAAGCTAGTGTACAAATACTATTCAGAAATCGAAATACCTGAGTTGTTAATGATTTTCAGTGTAACACTTCAACTTGGCACACGAGTGTTGTGTGTTACCAGTAATCAATTGAATATAATAATTGTTTTTTAAATTATATCTTTTTTGTGTGAATTACATTTAGTTTATTATTTTAAAAAATTTCTGCCAACAGATGGTGCTATATTTAAAGGCAGGAAGCCAGATATAGGTAGAAATTAAATCAATATTTTGGGGTGGTAGGTACAATATTATCTAAGAAGTACATTAATGTAACTGCCAAGTTTCATAGGAATTGGTTGAATGACATAGAAGTGCATGGCATATATTAATACATCTTTTGTGTGTATACTTATGTACAGGATGATTCAAAAGTCACAGAAATGCTTAGAAAGAAATGGAATTTTTTTTAGGTTGATTAAAATTTTAGTACCAAAATAGTTACATTTCTTGTCATAGATGGCACTTGATAAGATTACATACAGTAGAGTATTGATTATCCGAAAACAATTCAGGACTGGGTTGTTCAGATAACTGATCATGTACAAAAAATTATATTAACCTATCCCATGTTGAAATTTTCTCCATTGTGTGTCACTTTGCATTGAATTTTCGTCAATGTTAAACCTAATGAAATTTTTTTAAAATAATAATCATGGCTATTGTATTGTTAAAAATTATTTCCTTATTTTGTAGAAACAAAATAAATACAGTAGACCCCCCATAACACTGTTGATAATTCCGTTTTATATGAATTCCATGTTGTACAAGTCACTTAGATTTTACAAATACATGAGCCGTTCACAGCCCGGCACATATTTGTAAAATCTAAGTGACTCGTACAACATGGAATTCATATAAAACAGAATTATAGGGGGTCGACTGTCTATTGAAAAATATAAAAACAAAAAAATTACATTTTGGAAGTTAATTTGGTATGAAAAACATTCCAATTCAGTACGACACAGTCCTCAGAAAAACACCACAAAAAACAAGCAAAACTCACTACTAATGATGGGAAAAACCTCTCATCTATTCTATTTCTATTTCTTGGTTGATGTGGAGACTTTAGCCTGGTTGGCTCTCTTCTCTTACTGGTGCCACCTGGTATTTAGTTGAAGCGGCCTGTGTGGTTGATGTAACATTCCAACGCCACCAGTGTTAACATGCAGGTGTCAGTTTGAGGCCAGTAGATTGGCATGAGCGAATGGACAATTGTGAGATTAAAAGACAAGTCTTGTCTTGGCGGGTCCCGTCATACTGTGGGCAGTAGTGGAGTGTAGTCTCCAGTGCCCTGCAGTGGGGGCAGACTGGAGAATCACTTAAGCACCTGATATATAGAAAATGGTTCAGTGGGGCTGTCTCTGTCTTTAAATGGGCCAGAAGTGTTTCTGCGTAATGGGATGAAGCATGATGGTAAATCCAATCAGCAAAAGGACAGAGATGGTCATGTCCTTTGTTATACAGCTCGGGAGACCAGGTGTCTATTAAACTCTGGATGGTTGTTTCTCATGTGATGGAAAGGTCTCTTGACATGAGTATCTTCCATGTGGAGCTGGTCAACATGTCTTGAGGCAGTTTTGTCAGCAGCCTTGTTAATTGGGATACCAGTGTCCACCCAACAATAATGGGTGCTGTGTGTGAATAGATGGAGGCCACTCTATAATGCCAGGTCTATAATGACCACTGATGAAGAGAATGTGACATTGGCCACAGCTTGTAAAGCCGACCTGCTGTCTGACAAGATTGCCATCAGGTGGTGAAATGGTTGGCTGAGTTGAATTGCCTGCAGGATTCCAAGGGCTTCTGCCAAAAGACACTACAACGATCATATAAGCTTGGATGTGGTGAGTCGGGAGGACCACGCCAATGGTCATCCAGATGCAGGTTTTGGAGGCGTCCGGCCATTTGCCGGTCATGGTCTCATAGAATCTGGTGCATGTGGCTTTGGGCGGGTTCGTGTTTGGCGTAGGAAAGTCACTCAAGCTGAGATGAGAGTGTAGATGAGCAGCATTCGGAGGAATGAACTTTTGCCGATAGATATGCGAGACAGGAGGCCTTCCTGTCAGATGTGAGAGAGGACTCATAGAATATACAGCCTTTGAAACTGGCACCAATGATAATATCCCAAACTGGATGCTGATTGATAAAGGTTGTTGAGGGGACTGAATGGACCTCTTGAGATATGGGTGAAGGCATGGGACATGGCCCTTAGACGAAGCCTGGTCGCCAGCAAAATGTAGCCAGTCTCCACATAGAGAGACAAAAGATGAGTCATCGCCAGCACACCCAAGGCTGTGCGGCATGTACAGTAGATGTTTCTCGATGCAGTGTATCATACTTGGGGGCGCCCTCAAGGAGCAGAGCCATGAATTTCGCCATACGGCAGAGGACCATATAGACCAGGTGGAGGAGGTCGGCTGTGTGAGTGCCATTGTGACAAGAGGTGAAAATTTAAGAAATGAATGAATTCGCCCAGGTCAATTTCGCTCGCAAAAAGGTCTCATGGGCTGTCCAGGTAAATGTGTGCAAGAAGTGCACACCCAAAATCCTTAGGGTGGTGTGCTGGGGGATTGGCCCTGAATGGAGAGACAAAATGACAGGAGGATGGTGGTGTTTGGGCAAAAAGTCTACCATTGCGCTCATGGCAGCAGAGAAGGAGAGGCTCCAAGAGACTGCCCAATGTTCGAGATGATCTAGCGCTCTCTGTACTCGACATGCTGCCTAGATAGGACTGGTGCTGGATGAAATGATGAATCATCTACATATAGGAACACGGTGACGTCATATGGAAGGGCCTCCCAGAGGTCCACTGTATAGCAAGTGAATAAGAGGTGCAAGAACACTCCCCTGCAGAACCCCCTGGGGAAATGGGTGGGGAGACGATGACATTCCCCGCCAGCAGACACAAAAGGTGTGGTGTTGGAGAAAAGAGGTCAGCTAGCGCAGCATCCTCCATCCTAAGCCCATGTGTGATAATTTGGCGAGGAGCCCTGCTTGGCATACAGAGTCACAGGCTCCTTCCAGGTCAAGGGCAATCAGGTACATCCAGTGGCACCTGGCTCTTTTGATGGAGACAGGAGGCCTTCCTGTCAATATATCAATCAATATGACGGTGAATTGCCACAAGAGTGTTTTCTACTCCCCTGTATGGGAGAAAACCAAAGTGATGATGGTGAAACAGTTCGGTGCAGAAGACGAAAGTGTGGGGTCGTTGGAGTACGAGATGCTCAAATGTTTTGGCAATGTGTGACGTCAGTGAAATCGGATGGTAGGAGGAGCATGTCATCGCCAGGCGATCCAATTTGGCAATCGGGACTATGATGGCCATCGTCCAGTCTGAGGGGGAGATTTCTGTTGACCAGATCTCATTCAGCTGAGTAAGTAAGAGGCGATGTCCCTCTGGCAGGAGAGCCTTTAGTGCCTGAGCGCTGACACCATCTGGGCCCAGCATAAAGTTACGGAGATGTCTAAGGCATGGCAGAGATCCAAAAGGGTAAATGGCTGGTCATCCTGCTAGGTGCATTGCAGACAGGATGCCAGAAGAGGGACAAAAGCCTCAATTGGGCTGGCCAGCCAAAGAAGTCCGCTAAAGCCTCCGTTGGGTAGGAGTGATTAAAACGTCAGGAGTCTGAAGAATGAGGTGAGAGAGTCCAACATTGTGGGTGGGGTATGAAGGTGGCGAAAGATTCTGTACAACTTTGACTGGGAGGGTGGGGAGGCACATAGGCGACCCCACCACTCCCGATGGGATTGGCAGATCGTGCAATGGAGCTGTGCTGAGCTTTTTGTAGTTATCCCACCATTGGAGGGATACAAAGCAGTGAGAGTTATGGAATTGGAGGAGTTTACAATTAAACTAGAATAGTCCAATCTTCCAGTTCGTCAGCTATGATGAGAGGTGTAATTTAACGACCTGTGACTTTTTTTTTACCGGACTTGACTATGTAACTGGAATATGACGACTTTACTCGGATTTGACAGTTTCCCTTGGATGTATGACCTCCAATACTCAGATGTGACAGGGTGATGATTCTCCAATAGACTTTTGATTAAGCAGAGAATCATTTCCTTCAGACTTTTGTGAATTAATTGTGTTTGTGATTTAATCAGTGGACCGAGTTTCAAACTCTCATAAAAGCAACTGAAATTTATGTGAATCTTAACGATTTATTTTTGCCTTAATCATGTTTTTGCATATATTTTAATATTTATATTCAATTAAAATTTAATTGTTTTAATTATTTGTAATCTGTTTCTTGAGTTATGAAAGATTATACAATAAAGTTTACGGAAGAAAGAAAAATGTGTTATTGTGAATAAACTATACATTACAACGATTGTGAACAACATTAAACTTAATTAAAAGATCATTTTAAATGAATCAACGAATGAATAGAAAGTGTTCAAACACATCAAATAATTAATTTTCATGAAACATACATTTAGAAGTAATTTCCTGTCTTAAAATTCTACCATGGAAATTTTTCAGATATTAAGCTGATTGAAAGCATTTGACAAATCTTTCTGCTAATGGTACAAAATTTCAAAGTCTATAGGTCCAATAAAAATTGATGTTGAGAAAAAAAAATCTATATTTAATGTAGGAAAATCAAAATTAAAGAAAAATGAAACAAATTTCAGATAATAAATTAACGGTGACGAAGCTGAATGTTATGAAATGGAAAAGCTGAAATGCTAAAGAACATGAATCATTGGTTAAACATTTTTGTGAGATTATAACTTAGATAAAAGTTTAAATAAACCAGCTATGAGTTGGCCAACTTTCCTGGCAACATTTAAAATTTTGTTGGCGCCATCTGTTATCACATTTTAGTTAAAAAGTTTTTTAAACATCATAAAATGCAAAAAGCTTAATTTTCAGGCTAAGGATGGATTTTATAAAAAGTTGTAAATGCTAATAATGACTAAAATCTTCATTAAGTCTGACCCTGCTGGAGATACACATGACCCCATTATCTCCCCACCCCTTGACCTCTAACCACCAAAATTTAATAGCATCAATCTCCTAACAAACAAACCTTCCTATAAAATTTCAGAAATATTTGACAAAATTTACAGGAGTCAGAGTGAGCAAAATTGTGCCCTCCTCCCCCCACACTAATATCCATACTAGATATAACCCAGCTGAAGATTTTTGCATTTCTCGACATTTTAAGCTGTCCTAACTCCAAAAATGTAAAAATTTTGGGGGGCCATTTTTTGACCGATCCCCACACGTTCCATTATATATAACAATCAGGAAAGTAAAACTCATGCGATTTCTTAACCAAATAGAAAATTTTAAACAAAAATTATTCTGTTTTTATAAAATAAATAATTTCTAAGCTGATACGTGACATTTAAATCTGCATAAAAAGTACATAATATACTGAATTATAAATTATACATCTTGTCCAGATATGAAAACAAGTTATTTCAGTGTCAAGACCAAACTTATACTGTAGTTCATAATTTTAAAATTAAAAACAACTGGTTTCCATTGAAATTCAAGCAAATAAGTTATTTTTAAATTGGCAAGTTTTACACACATCCAGCACCTGGATTTAATTTGATGGCTAGGACAGCCTGCTATATCCAGTAGCATTAACTCATTCTACAAACTGATGCATCAGATTGCAACGTTGAAAAATCCACCAGTGCTATGTCAAAAAATGAGCATTAATTCTTTCTTTAAGCCATTGTATCTCAATAAAGTGTATGATTGAAGCAACCCAAGTTTGTTTATTTTTAACATATCTAAACAAGATAAAACATAAGTGAAATAACGGGTAAAATTTGGCTTTTGCCATTTGATGGTATGACTTTGTATTAATGGATTTTGTCTAATATGTTTAATTAATAACACTTTTATTCAACAGTTAGGCTAGGTAGAGGTTATCTATAGCCTCATTAAGGCCATTTGGGAAATTCATTATCCTATGGAAGATTGCAACTTTATATATAAGACTCAGGACAATTTTTTAAGTTTTTTTTTTTGGATAAAAATTCTGCATCTTATATGCAGTAATATTAATGAATATACACCATACACAACTTTTAATGGCTAAAATCTCACATGCTAATGATACAAATAGTAGAACATAAGGTACACACACATTGTTATATTACAGTTATTATATGTACAGTACTGTATATGGTGATAGTTTACATGCCATAGTATTATTTTATTGGAGGTATTTATTTTAGTTTGAATATGCTTACCAGTAGACCTAATATGCAACACAGTTCTTACTAAAATAACCTGAATTTTTACCTGTTGCTTAGATCTCACATATTCTGTTGTCCACATTTTATAGAAGTTATATTGAAAAGTATTATGGTTAGGATCTCATTGAAAATGGCATGGTTTTATTATATGGGGTGGCTTAGTGAGAAAATGGCATTAGGAAGTTTTCAAGAAAAAGAATGTGTTCAATTTACCAGCACATCAATATGAACTATTTTATTAATGTGGGTGTATAACCTGGAGGTATGCAATTAAACTGAGAGAGATCAACAATGCACATATCCAAATTTGTTAATAACTCATTCTTTGTAGTTTTATGTGCTATTTCATTTTTTCACCAAGCCACTTTTGTTTTCATCATAGGCTACCATATACTATATCCATATTTCAGTTCTAGCCTACTGTATGTCAGTCAGGAGGTTAACTTATTCAGCAGATATAGATCTAAATCAGAATTTAGAGCTGAAAATCTTGTACTTAATTTATACACCAACATATATGGTAATTAAAATAAATAATTGAAAACAGAATTCTAAGGTATATAATACAAAGAATTTGAGTTTTTTAACAAGTATAAAATAAAATCATCAGAGATATATTTTGCATTTAATATTATTTTAATGATGAAATACAAATATTTACAAAACAATTATTATTTTTACATTGCACACTTTAAAATAAAAGTTTATTGTGTGATTGAAAATTCACACTAAAAACAACGCAGGAGTGAGAACTGACTAATAAATTTATAAATAAATTATAAGTAACTCTATAATATATTTAACAAAATAAACTAATTATTTTGAAATTTTATAACTTAAATGTAACACCCAACTAAATATAGCACCTTCAGAAATAAAAAGGAAAATTGACTTAGATTTTTAACTTTTTTTTTTAGCAATCTACAATAGCAAATCGTTGGACGGTCACAACATGTCACATATATGTGTTGCACTAGTTGGCGGTGTCTATGATCTAATCTAGCTAATTACAACAGTGAGTTAAATAAGTTCTTAAAAATAATATCTCAAATACAATAGTAGAGATAACAGACTTATCATAGTGCTATTGGTAACATTAAAATGACACTTCTACTATCAGAATGCATTTGTATTACTAGTATGAATTTCAGTACACAAGACCCTCATCAGCCATAGGTAAAAAATATTTAGGTATCTACAACAAAATATATTATGTTTACAATTAAAATAATATAAAAACTATAAGATTCCATTATAAAATAAAAATTTCTAGAAACTAACCTGTTGTAGAAACAAATTTGCAAAGAAACTGATAACAATTACAATCTACAATTTAAAACATACCTTAACTTTTAAAAATTGATAAATTTAAATTGTGTACAATAAGTGATCGGTTAATGAACATAATCCATTCCAAGACTGTTCACTACCCGAACTGTTCATTAACCGATTATCAATTTACCATAGATTTTTATGAGAATTTGATTAATTTGTTCTGGAAACCCCAAAAAATAAAAAATTATATACTTTCTTACTATGTTTACTTATATGTAATAACTAGCTGCAAGGACCCGCTTCGCTGGGCAAAAAGTAACGATAGTGAAGATTAAGATAATTACATTATAGCCAATCTTACCCGTTTTCACAGAATGCAAGAATCAGGTCCCCCGTTTCCAGACTAATTAGAGAATTTTTACGTCCAGTCAAATGAACTATTTTCAATTTGATCAATTTTCTGGAACGTTTACAATCGTTCTATAATCGAACCAATTCGAATTCGAAAATTTTTAAAATCGAAATAGAAAATGTTCCACTTTCAACCACTTTCAAGCCCATATCTCCCGCACCCTTATAGCTATCGAGACAACCACCATAGTGCACAAATGGAGACTTGGGGCTACTACCACATACAAACACCATTCATGTGCGATGTGTAGTTTTGGCTGAAAAGTGAAATATAGGGACACACAC